>NC_051154.1:176053269-176331760 GCF_013339745.2 Dermacentor silvarum
CAAAACGCAGAGAGAGATCACTGTCAGATATTTGGTTATAGCCAAGTGGCAAAACTTTTTGATCTCCTCTGATATGTTTGCTCTCTTTGACAGCTTGCTCTTGACCATTGGAACTTGTCCGTGGCTCACAAAAGAGTGGCAAAGCTTGCAGATGATGTAAGTACATGAATGCCTAGTTTTCTATTTTTCTTTTTCACCTGGTAATAGTGCTTGGTATAGTTAGTTGTAAATATTGAGAGGCTTTGTTAGAAGATAGCAATGAATTGTATACTACCGTATTTACTTGATTGTAACGCGAGGTTTTTTTCCAGATTTTTGCTACCTGAAGTTGATCCTCGCGTTACAATCGAATACCGAAATTCAAGTTGTGTAAAAAGAGGGCGTGCGGCTTCTACTCCGCGTACTTGTACTTTTTGCGGCCGTGGGCTGTCGCGCGCACCGTATCTTGAAGACGATCACCACACAGCTTTGACCTTTGTATGCGCTGTGCTTTCTCCGCTCAGTTTTTGTTGAAGCAATATACCGCACGAACCTTCGCTCGCTGCTGTCGCCGCGCTTGCTCATGCCAGCGTTTTGATAGTCGTCTGCGGTCATCGAGTGTGATCTATTCGTGTTTGCTTGTGCGCGCTGTCGCCATGCTTGTTAATTCTGTTAGTAAGCGAATGTGTCCAAGTTTATGCAGCCGATGAAACTACTATCCTTACTCCATATAGCTCTCTACTAATTTGCTATCGCAATTGATGCTTCACCTTTCGGGCGAAACTGCGACTTTTTCATGCATCCGGTGGTCTCGCGTTACCTTAGCCGTTTTCTTCTTCACTTAGTTTCGTTTTTTTTTTTTTTTTTGCTGGACACAACAAAAAGTCGCCCCTCGCGTTACTTTCGTTGTTTTATTTTTTCTTGATGGATGCAATGAAAAGTCACCCCTCGCGTTACAATCGTGGTCGCGTTACAATCGAGTAAATATGGTACTTAAGTTGTTGCCTCATGAAATAGGTCACTTTTAGTTCGAATTTCACAAAGGCACTAAATGGAACACCGGGGATTGTTGCCTCATCAAATGAGCTATCTTAGGTTGAAGTTTATGAATGCACTGAACAGAACACCAGGGGTGGAGGTGCTGTGCCAATTGTGCCATCCTGTGCCAAACCACCTGGGCTGTGCCAGCCTGCTGCAAAGAACTATGGTGGTTCAAAGCATAAATTACGCAAAAGGTCACTGATCTTTGCAGGGCATGTGCCTTAAGTGGCAACCACATAGTCGTAGCCATGTAGTGTCTAGCGTTTCACCAACAAATACAATCCATTTTAACATGTTTCAGCAGCCACTTCCATAGAAAGTAAGTTTTCTCAGCGTACGTTTTCTCTAACCTGCATGCTACCAGGAATTGTGTAGTAGTAAGTATTTTTATTATGTTCATTTGTAATGCACATTTGTGACGATTAGGCACTGGTCTTTTTTATTAATAGAAAGATTGAAGTAAAGAAAAGGCCTCAGTCAGAATTAAACTTTTGATCTCTTTTTTTACAAGGAGGCACTCCAACCAACTGCTTCACAGTAACATCAGAAAATAATAGTGCTAAGAGTACCATTACCTTGTGAGACATCCATCCCAATATAAAAAAGTTCAGTGCACAAGACATTCAGGAACCAGCATCAAGGTGAAGGAAAAGTGAAGCCAGTGGTGGCATGAAATCTATTCCTCATCGTTGTTATGATGTGCATTCAATAAATGAATAGCCTGACATCGTAGTGAGAACTGTGTGAACAAAACAGTTTAGTTTTTTAATTTAACACCCCTTGAGTGTCGGCACACTTCATGCATCACTTGCTTCTCTGATTCATGATTTAAAAAAACTCTTGAAGGCGCATCTTCATATGTCAAAAACAAGCACCCACCCACCCATGCGAACCTGTGCACCCCACCCACACACACACACACACAACCACACACTTCCAGGTTGGTGTTGGGCAGAGGCTGGCCAGTGGTCGGAATACAAAAACTGATAGTGACTCCGCAACTGCCCATTCTTGGCTTGGCACGTGCCTGTAGGTGGCTTCTATTTAAAGGACGTAGGAATAGCACCACATGGGGCAAGGTATGAAGAATAAGCCGAGTAGATGGCAACTTCCAGCCGGTATTTCTTTTGTGCAACGTGAAATGTGTGGATGTGAGATGTGTGGGCTGAGGCATGTTTGTGCAGGGACAACACGTTCGCTTAATTTTTGTCTGCACTTTTCTTTAATGGCTTCGTACAACGGACACAGCATTTGGGCATAATAGGCACCGTTATCATCATTTTGGGCAAAGGGTAATCGGCTAAAACCATCCTCATCCCCCAAGATTCTTGCTATCACCTTTCCCACAATGGCCATGTTGAATTTTATTGGTGGAAGAGAAGTTTTCTTCCAGGATATGGTCTCTTGTGTGCTCTCATGGTCCCAATGGTAGAGCCATGTGTCATCTTCAGTCACTAGTTAACCATAAAAGCTGCTCACATCAGCGTTCATTATGGCTAACAGTTCACTGTAACATTCCCCTTGATTTTTAACATTTAAGGCAATCACTGCGAGCAGACCGCGACCAAATTTTCATGCAGGCTCATTTCTGTGGGCTGCTCAGCACTGATGCTCAGCTCCATAGCAACCTTGACAACTGTCACATACCTATTAGTCACAACCCAATTATGATTTTTTTTTTTTTGCATTTCTTATGTGCTCCTAAAAGTATGCAATAAAAGTGCCCACCTTTTCACAGTTGCATGTGACAGTGCACATTGTCAATAGAGATTTTTCACGTGCTTATGGATATTTGCCGGCAGTGCTCACTTCTTAAGTATGATCAAGGCACCATGTCTGATGCTGTCTTTCACTTCAGCCATTGTCATCTAATGATTGTCACTGTGGCGTGACATGGAATAGACTGAGAGATGAGAGCCACGAGTCCCATAACTAGAACCTAGAAGGATGATGTAATATGCATGCAACACTTCATTACCAACAATTTATTGTATCATACGTAGGCTTAAACTTAGTGAATAAGAAAAAGTGACCCGCAGATAATGAGATTGGGTACATGCAATTTGGAAATCTTCAGTGATGACGGCAACAGCAGCAACAGAAAGCAAAGCCCTATGTTTTTCATACCTGCAGAAAATAGGATCATTGTATCAGTTCACAGTTAATCATAATACTGCAGTAGCCATCTTTCTCCACCTTGCGTTTTGTGCTACCTTTGGTGTGCTAAAAAAATTGTCTGCTGTGTGCAGTGTTATTTGTCTGACAAATATTGTGATGTGACAAATATTGCGATATGATGCATGGAACAAAGTAATAATACTTGCAGTGAAAAAGCAGGAATGGGAAAGACCTGCTAATGTTCAGGAGGAAATATGACCCACTACTTTCTTAAAGTTTCTTTCTTTTTCATTTTTTAACAGTTGCATAGGTTTAATCTCTTCGAAACTGCCGTGCAAGAGATCTCAGAGCTGGCTTTGGAATTGCCTCAGGATGCATGCCACAATCTCAATGACACAAACTCCACTTTGCCTCATAATGCAACCATCTTGGAGGATGAAAGCACTCCATCAAGCAGCCGTGACATTCTGGACCAGGTGACATCAATTTTCAATTTTGGCATTGTTCAGTATTGTTAAAATGTGTTAAAAAGGTGGAATGGCTTACGTTCACTTGTAATGTTTTATTTCCATAAGTGAATGAGGTTGCTTTTTACAGTTTGTCTTCTTTTACATTCCATTCCTTGCCTTAAACCTAGTAGCAGCAAGAGCAAGTGAAATTTGCAGGAAGTTGAATCTGGATGAACTAACGAAAACTATACTGAAGTCAGAGAAGAAGGTTCTAGATGTATTTTTTAATGCTAAGACGCACAAGGAGGATGTTCAGTTTCGTGTCATAATTTCCGAAAGGGGCACCTGGCAGAAGCAAGTTGCCCTATACCTGCTTTCTAAGCTGAACGTCCTAGAGATTGATGACCTTCTTCTCGTAAGAAGTTCTGACAAAGTCCTTGAATTTGTTACATGTAATGCCGAAAAGGGCTTCAAGGCCTTCTTAGCTGACGTCAAATAATTATATTATTCTATTCCACAGAATGACCTTCTTCAATGTGTCGAGGATTGTATTGACAAGTATGGCGCCATAAGGTGTTCACAGGAAGCAGGTGTTTCAGTAGAAGGGTTTTTAGAATTATTGCATTTTTACCCGTCATCAACTTTCGTGCAGTGGAACAATAGGCCACATCTGCAGAAGAAAGGCATTTGCATAGGATTGTGTCTGGCTCCCGTACTTAGCAACCTATATTTAGCACAATTAGATAGGCACATGTGTAAACGCCTCATGGTGCTAACAGGTCTTCAGCGAGCTTTTAGATTTGTCGACAATATTTTAGTGTTTCTAAATTGTCCTACTAATAGTTTCCAAGAAAAATGTGCTGATGTCTCTGTGATTTGTCGCGAGAGCTTGAGACCTCTTGACGTGACCTTTGAAATGCCTGTCAACAATAAGTTACACTTTCTTGACGTTCAGTTCATCTTTACTCACAGTATAACCTGCTGGGCTTACAGCCCACGAGCTAACAAACCCCTTCTCCGATTTCATTCAGCG
This sequence comes from Dermacentor silvarum, assembly GCF_013339745.2. NCBI lineage: Eukaryota > Metazoa > Arthropoda > Arachnida > Ixodida > Ixodidae > Dermacentor > Dermacentor silvarum. The sequence continues at coordinate 176,057,890 of NC_051154.1, forward strand.
CATTCGAAGTTGGGGAAGAGGGGCTTACCTAACATGTGTTTGAAAAACGCCGTTAAGAAACAATGCCCACACCTAATGAAAGCCAGTTTCGAGCAGCAGTCCGCGCGGCTTAAGGAGGCTGGTTATCCTAACCAGGCGTTAGTGTCGGTGGCAGAAAAGTTGCTCAAACAGGAACATTTGGGACAATGCCCTCATGAGAATGTGAGAGCTAGCAGACGTGACCAGGTGAAAACCGCAGTGATTCCGTACATACACCAGATTTCCCATAGCCTGAAAAAGGTAGGGAGTCGAGGCAACGTGCGGGTTGTTTTTTCAGCTACAAATAAACTAAGTACCCTGTGTAAATCCACTACCCCAATGAGGACAAAAAAGTCGGTGTGTGTTAAGAATCACAGAAAAAAAGAGTTCGTCGGATGCACCGTAGGGGTGGTCTATTGTATTCCGCTACCATGCAGCAGATGCTACATAGACCAGACTGGAAGATGCATCAATGAGCGCTTAAGAGAGCACAGAAATAAAGTACAAAGTGTATCAGGTGACAGTTTTCTTGCTTTGCATTGCAAGACGTGTCCATGTTGCCCTCTTCTAGATGACACCGCCATTATATACAGGGATAAACGCGAGAATGTAAGATTGATAATAGAAACTACGCAAATCCTCTCGACCGCTGACTAATGTATCGGCAAACCGTCACTATCATTGTCGGCGAGAGAGTTAGATTATTTGCATATGCCATGAAAGCTGACCGCATTTTCAGTTCGTGATTCAGGTTCTTAGTGTTTTCTTGATGCAACAGCTTTAGATTGCTTTTATGCCGTCATGTACTTATCTTCAGTGTTGACGTGGTTTTTGTGTATAAGTACGACCGGTCCCGCAAATAAATTTCGTTGTTGATAGTTAGCGCTTGTCTTCGTCTTCGTTTCTTCTCGTGTCCGTGTTTTTTGCTCTTCCAAATGCCATTCAATGTTAAACCCAGTCATTGAGTACTATTCATATCATGCTATGTAGCCAATAACTTTGACAGAGGTACGCTTCATTTTTATACGCTCGTCAAGATTTTTGTCACCATTGTAGGCATGTGCACAGGGACGGCAAGGGGGGGCCATGGCCCCCCCCAGATCTGGTTGGTGGGGGGGCACAAGTTTCGTGCACACTTCCTAGTTTCTGTAATGGAAAATGAAACAGGAAGCAACTTTGTGGCACATGCTGCCACAGGGTCTTATTTGCATTGTTGGAATCGTAGTGCAAGAGCATGTATTTCTGGAGAAGGTTGGGATAGCAGTTTCACTTGGCCCCAAGCCTGGGTATTCTTTTTAATGTTGTGGTCTTGCGGTTAGGTCTGAAAGAGACGTTTCGTTTCACAAACAGCTGAGGTGTTCCCTCCGGAGACGGCCTTTCAGGGAAGGGTTGAAGAAAGCATAGGCGCCGAGTTTTCAATCTGCCGGAGAGTGGGGTTCAGGGGCCCAATTCACACCCTCTTTTTTTCATTCGTCGCCCCCCCCCCCCCCTCCCTGCGCATGCTCCTTGGCAGGAGATATACACAGGCGGAGAGGCAATATATGTAAACATCAGTTTTATTTGTTCCAAAGTCGAGTGAATCTGCTAAAAAGAATGACTGCATGCTTCTTAAGGTACTAAATGAATAAATGAAAAAAAGAAACGAAAAAACACGTAAACTCTTGGTAGACATTCATAACATCCTTAGTCAAAGTGAGAGAAAACACTGGGCAACACGAACGTTTCCTCAACAAGCTAACAATTAAAATATTACAAACTCATTACAAACCCTTCATTTGCAAGAACCACTGGACAATACAAACATTTCCACAATTAGCTAAGAATTCAAAAATTTTAAAGATATTTTAAACTCTTCATTTCTAAGAAACACTGGGCAGTACAAACATTTCCACAATAAGCTAACAATATAAAATCTAAAGACAGCTCACAAACTCTTCGCCTTTCAAAAATGTAAACGAACTACCAAGCTCGATACAAAACAAAAAGACAAGAACAGTACTCGAAAGGCAGAGGTTGTAATAACGAAGCGGCAAAATGCAGATTTTATGGGAGGGGATAAATTAAGGTCAAGGGGCTCTGACTGCTTGAATGAAGTTGGCGCATTATACTGTGATGAAGTTCACTGTCCTTTTATAGAAAGGCACAATCGAGAATGTGTTTCTATGCAGAGTTGATCCCTGAATAAACTTGTCTGCGATGTCACTGAGATTTATTTTGCGGGCGACCTCTTTGTGCCCATGGAGAACTGCTATGTGATTTAACCGCGCTTGCCCCATTGTTGACATCAGGTATGTTTTGATGCGACAGAGGCTTGAAAACGATCTCTCAGATGTGCATGACGTGACTGGGATAGTCAAAGCAATTTTGACAAGCTTAGCCACCTTGGGCAAAAGATTTCGCAGCTGCTCACAGTTATCACCCAAAAGCATCTCTACAACATCCTGAAACATTTTGAAGGGTGTATTGCGCTGCCTTGCTATGTCTATGAGCATACTACGGTGAACGTTGAGCCGTTGAGGCTCAAGACCTTGCTCATAGAACTTCAACAGGTACATGCTGTCACCATTCCCAGTCAAAAACTACTCAATCTGTGTCATGTGCTGCCACATTTCGGGTGGATACCTGTCATCCAGCAAGGAATATACTGTGTCCAATACCTCATAGAACCACTGGCGGTACATGTACTCGGCCGAAGGAAATATGTGAGGTACAGATCCATCCTCATACCGTCGTGGAGTCTTCCTTTGCCTTGGCGCAGGAGCTTCTTTCTCTTTAAGATTCAGTTACAGTTCACGTGCCTCTGCATGTGTCTTGTTCAAAAATTGTCAAAATCCTTCCTTCCCAAGTCCGCTGAGACCTCTCCCTAATGGCCTTGACAAATTTTTCTGGTTGATCAAATCTCGGTGCTGCTTTCTGCAACTCAGTACTTACTGTTTCTAATCACATAAACACGAGTGCCAGGAGCTTGAAGATGAAGTACGTGTCGAATTTTGACAGCCCTCTAAAAAATCCACTTGCTTTGGCTCCGGCATCATTCTGTTGTTCTTCTGTTGCTAGGCCATGAAGAAATGAGATCAAGTGGCTATAGTTCTGAACAATCGACTTCAGAATAGTGTCCCTTAGCGTTCACCTCGTGGGACAAAACTTCCACAAGTTTACGCTCTCATCTTCTTTCTGAAATGCCTGGAACATATCTAGGCGCTTTGGGGAGCACGTAACAAAGTTTATCATTTCTGATATCATGCCCGAGAAATCTCGACACATTTCCACTTTTCTGACTCATGTCCTGCAGCACCAGGTTAAGTGTGTGCGCAAGACAGTGTACGTACAGTGCTTGTGGCTCCTCCTGTTGTATGAGGATACAATACGAAAGCAGATCGATACTTGCTCCTTCGCAGATATGTGCTGTCTCATCCATGATCATGGCATAGTGCCCCGCTTTATGAACGTCATTTGTGAGTGACCGGAGAACATCATGAGCCAAAATTTCCAACATTTCGTTTAAAATGTCGTGGGAGAGCCCCCTGTACTTGGTTCGAGAAAGCCACGATTAAAGTTCTGGAATGTCATTGCCACGAAGTTCCAGAAGCTGACTTAGGTTACATTCTGCATCATCATGACCACATACTGCATATACTTGGCATGCTAAGTATTGCAGTGAAGATAATGTTGCCATCAGCACTTTTTTTGTGTCTCTTCCATTTCTTTTCACTTCCCAATTACACGAGCAGTTGCTACATGCTCCCTCCTTTGCACAGCTGCGGTTCCGCTCATGGCTGCACGGTGCGGATTCGAGGCCTCATGACTTTTAGGCGTTATAAGTGCGTTCTTCCGGTTAGAAAACCCATTTTGCACAAATGTCAAGCAAGAGTCCTTATCCCTGGAAGTATTTAGAAGAAAAAAAAACAATATAAACTTTCTTGGGTGAGGCAGGATTTCAACCCGTGTACTCAGGTCCGAAGGTGAGCATCATAACCGCTGCGCTAAACACCCACACTTGCAGAACGGGCATTTGTGGGAACCATATGGTTGCAATGCACCGGCAATTCCAACACAACTTGATATGGGCAAGAGAAAGAGAAAATGAAAGCGAGAGAGAGAGAGAGAGAAAAAGATACAAAAAAACAAGCCGTCACTAGTATTATATCAGGACAAATTGATGATGTCTTTTACCATGAAGTATTAGTGTTTCTTTAACTCCCTCAGCAATTTGGCCATTATGGACGCCTTTCTTATTGTTTTAGTTTTTATTAGTTATTACTGTTAGCACGAGTTAAGTCGTAAGCTCGGTTTGAGCGGTGATTTAAATTTTATGCGTAAGTGTCAAATGACCCATTGAGCGAAATGCAGCTCCACTAACGTGAAACCTAGGAAGGTGCGAAGCATGCAGTGATGCACCGCTAATGGGCTCATACTGCCTTAAGCAATGGCTCATAACCCCGTAAATGCGGCCTCCCCATTACGACGCCAGAAGAGAAGTGAAATTCTATGCTGGAATGATGAGCGGCAATGCAGCCAGCTGTGGAAAACGATGACAAACGCCGGAGCACTCGGCACGCACTCGGGCCGAGCGCGAGCACAAGCCGCTTGCTTACCATGACAACAACAAGAGATGCCGACAGCATGGGCGCATAAGGTGCATTGCACCTAAAATGTTCATCTCGCAAGCAGTGCGACAGGTCTCACAAAATACCTTGTCCACTGATGCGTCATACAGAAGCCGTTTCCAAGCTGGTTGGTAATGTCGTCCCTGTTGTGCTTTAACATTAGGGAGCGGATCCTCACCAACAATTCGCACGCTTGCGGAGGCAATGGTTACAGTGGCAGATGTCAAGCTTCTGCCGCTAAGGCAAACCTCAGTAGGTTCAGAAGTGGACATTGAAGGCCCCATGCTGGGTGGATTGCGTGTCCTTTCGTTATCTTCTTTGGGAGGTCTATTTTTCTTGATAAGATATCTGTCCATTGTTTTTCACAGTTTTCTGAAATATAATACCAGGAAGGTAAGGCCACCAAAAAATGAAGTGTCAAAAGCGTGTTTTGGGATTAAAGGGTTTGAGACATCAAATTTCCGGCTTGCCCGTTCTTTGTTTCAAACGTTTCTTATTACTCCAGGAAGCATGATAAACGCTCGAAGATTCGTATATTCTCAGTAAATAATTTAATATTGCATTATTTATGTGAACAATTTTCGGTTTCGGTTTCTGGGCACAGAGTTGGACAGTGATGTCACTGTCTAGGAAGCTTGGTCACATGTGCCCACAAAGCTGTGATGCACGTACTGCTGCATCGTCTGCTCTCGCACACACGTTCTGTACCAGCGCAGGCAAACAAAACTACGCCAACAGTTGCAATGGCTAGCTGAGGCAGCTCTGATTCCAACTCTACTTCTGCGTCTGATGCAGCTCACTGCACTCTAGACTCGAGGCTCTCTAGGCTTGCCCTGTGCTGTGGGTCACCACTCATTGTACGGCACTCTAATGTGGTATGACGTCAGTAAAACTTTCGTTACGCTTTCAACACAGTGACGTCAGTGTCAATCATGCCAGTGATGGGTCTTGTTCGCGAGAACGAGCATTTAGGCACTCTTTGGAAGTGAATTAAAATATATTTTAAACGTTTGCTGTGTTCAACACTTCATGCAGAATGTCCTTGCATACAGAGGAAGCCTATAGCAGGCTTTTTATAGCCTCAAAATTTGGTGTCTCAACCCCTTTAAGAGAAAAAATTAGGGGCCAGTCCACTCTGTGAAGGTGGAATCCCAGTGAATTTGTCGTTGTGCTCCCAAATTCGCTCCCAATCCATGGTGTGAATGTGGTTGGACAGCAAAGCCAAACGAGTGCATGAAACAAAACATGATTGACCTGGGCGCAGTCCAAAGGAGTGCACAAAACAAAACACATTTATTTGTAATTTGTGATTGAGCGTACTTAGTTATTAGCTTAATGAAACTTGCAAGTACTAGAGTTTTATCCTAGCAGAAAAACATGGGGCTGTCCGTTCCCCCCCTGTAGAAGCCCATGTATTAACAGCAGACGGGAATTCCACAACTTTTACAAATTCACTATCAACTAGCTAATTATGAAAAGTAAATGAAACTCGGCGGAATGATAGAGTCGTCTTAGCGGCCAATTGTCATATAATTTTGGGAGGGATAGTTTTGATAAAACAAGAGTTACAGCCATTTTCTGCAGAGCATTCGCAATAAAGTTGGCTTTGCCGCAAGTCGTTTTTGTTCACCACGCAGACGTTAGCCAGCCCAGATACCCCCCCTACGAGAGCACACATGCAGCTCATTCATACGGGGGTAGAGGTAAGCAGCTTCGCTATAAAAAACATAAAAAGTGCTAACACTGTTGCTGTCTGTGTGCTCAAAGAACAAATAGGTCGAGTAAAGTTGAAGGTTCTTCTTTCTTCACTTCGATACCTACCTTGAGGTGCACACTGATTTGGCGTGGGGCGTGTTGCATACAGACTTGCAGATGATCGATGGATGACACACAGAGAAACAGAAGAACTTGATTTATATAACACTTCAAAAACAGTACAGTAACACACACACACACGCACGTACGCACGCACGCACGCACACACACACACACACACACACACACACACACACACAGACAGAGAGAGAAGTCGCAATAGCTCCGCACTCGGCTACCAAAGCTGACTTAACACTTAAACTCAACGCTCAGACTTCAGGACTTCCCATGAGCCGAGGTCGTCTACTTCGCTGCTCGAAGCCTGACCTAAAAACCAAATAACAACATGCAGCATGCTGAGCATGGTCTTACATAACATGGCCCGAAAATTCTAGTAATGGGCGGTGGTGCTGAGAAAGGGAGTAGGCACCGCAGTGCGCGCTGAGTTGCTTCTCTGTCCCCCTTGTCTCCTTCAAAATTCGCGCGCATGCTTCGTCGTCAAGGTCGCCGGGAGAGGAGGGCCTGGGCCGTGCTCTGGGATGTGCTCGCGGGTGCGCGGGCCTTTGAGTTTGTTCGGGAAAATTCTCATCTTTCTCTTTCTCTGGCAGCCGGGCTGAAAACGTTCGGCGTTACCCATAGCGGACTTACAGGTCACTTCCAGCGACAACATTAGCATACCTTTCAGTGAGCAGAGCAGGAGTGACGTTGATCATTCACGGAATATGCAGCCGTCGCTTGTTGAGTCTGCAGTTTTAATGGCCACGTTGATTCCGGATGTCGATGACACACTCGATTTTTTGTCCTGCGGTGGTTGCGATTCCGACAGTTGACGGCGGGTTTCAATTCAATTTCAATTGCTCTGGTTGACATATATTCTCGGAAACCGAAGCGGAAAAAGAATAAGCGCTGGAACTGCTGCGTGCGTAACAGGCTGCCACGCTACAGTGGTGAAAGAGACCCAGGCGAGAAATGACGGCTTCCAGTAAAGACTGTGGGAAAAACTCACCAGAATGTATCGATGATAAGCTGTCCGAGCATTTGGTAGGTCCCCCTTTCTTGTTAGGTGGCTGTGGGTTAAGTGTATGTGGCCAATTCCCGGACAGCACAAGACCACCTCGTAGAACCGTTCCTAGTGTATGGCACTCTGCCATTCGCTCAAGATGGGTTTAATGCTGTGGAGTTTATTATGGAGCTCAGAGTCCCATTCATTTTGCTGAAGACATTTTATTTATATTCGCAAGGGTGATGTGTAGTCTCTACCAGGCTTATTTTTAAAGGTAAGTTCATGGTTGATGTTTCGAGTAAAGAGTTGATCTGGGTGTTCGGGAAGGGTTCGAAGTCTTAGTAGAGAATGTGCACGAAAGAAACACCCGCAGTTATCAAGTGGCCGTTCATTTGATTCCGCATAGAGACTTGGAACAGTAGACGTTCGGAGAGCTGCCGTTGCCTGTCGGAATCCGTGATGGCCTAGAACTAAAACTCTTGGTGTTGTCATCCTTCTCCTTTGTTGGTGCGAGACAAATATATGTAGCCACGGCAACTTAAGGCTGTGCTGTTCTTTCAACTTTTAGGCAACTGTTGTTCTTCAGTCATTTTGTCCAAAACCATACAAAAGAAGACGTGATGCCCCCTGACCTCATCGCTAATCACTGGCGGGGGAGGGGGCTCGAGCCCTCTAGCCCCCCCTCCCCGTAGTTGGCGCCTATGGAAGAACGGCCTGAAGTACAGCTCTTTAAAAAAAGGAAAGCTCAATGAGGGGGGGGGGGGGGGGGGGAGCACTGCAAGGTAGTTTGGCCTCCTCTAATGAAATGTGCTGAGCACACCTATGCTCACCATGCTATATGATTTTATCAAGCAAAGTGCCTGCTATATATAAAAATTTACTTAACAAAAGTATTTTTGAGATAATAGAGGTGTTGGTTTTTGTTTCACTTTTCTCGGTCTTGATGACGAGATCTGAGTGATCTCATGTGTTGTGACAGGTCAAGAGGACGAAGCCGCAGTATGGCCTTTTGAGAATTTGGCTTGGAATGCAGCGCATGGTCTGTGGAAAAGTTGAAAAATCGGAAGCGAGCATGTCCACTGATGCTGAAGACATCAATCTCAGTATGTTAAAAATTTTTATTGAAGCTGTGTTGCTAAGATTCATAGGCATTCATAAAAATTTAACTAATACATATTTTGCCGTTTTATTTGTGTCATTTTAAAATTTGCTTTTATGACGATGGGGCTCTGATATGGAAGGAGAGAGAACAGCATTGCTTAGGCTAAGCAGTCATTGTGTGCTATCTAGTCTTGGCATGTTTTGAGAATTTTGTTTAAACACTATTGAGGAGTAGACCAAGTTAGTCATTTGCTCAGTGACATAAATTATGGACTTCTTGTGTTCCAGATATTGGCATTTCAGAATACCAGAAGGAGCAGATTGGAATTCTCGTCCATGTACTCTACAGCAACCCTAAAGTACTTTACACGCCTAACAATACTGCTGCTAATTTAATTGTTCACAAGGCAAGTATGGGCTTCTGCTTCACGTGCAGTCTTGATTGAGCAAAATGTTCAGGTTATGGGGCGCATTTATTCTTATATACTTAAGGGGGGGATTAGTATCCTCTTTTTATAGCCAGCCTTCATAGAAACACTTTTTGGTTGTATGTCAGTTGCCTCTATTTATTTTGCAAGTCGCAGTCCGTAGCAGTGATTGATGAGGCTAATATTTTAATCTTTATCAAGCTGAACTGAAGTGGAATGCATCATAGTGCATTTTATTCTTCTCTTATTCACTGGTTGAACAGCATTTTATTATTCTCTTATTCACCGGTTGAACAGTAGAATCAGCATACGTATGTATGAAGTGTGAATTGTAGGTACTTCATTTGAGTTGTGATAGGTATCTGTGAAAGGTACTAATCATCAGCATATTAAATGGCATCAAGTAACTACTTGTTTCATATCGCATGCTGCCCATACGTCATGATAAATTAAATGATGAGTAAATGATGAAATTTATGATGTAAATAAATTAAATTTAAAGCTTTGTGACGGGCTGCACAGTGTGACATGTTAAAACTTATTGTTGCTTTTAAGTGCTTAACACAATCTTTTAACGGTAGTAGTTGTAGTACTAGTAGTATTAGTAGTAGTAGTAATACCCGTTGTAAGTTTAACCCTTTCAGATTCCACTTTATCCTGTTGATTGAAAACTTACTTTCACAACATTTCTTGCATCTTAAGAAGCATAGAAAGTGTACAGCTGCGGAAAAGATTAAGAATTTTAATTTCTTTAGTGAGTTTTGTCAAGAGTACAGAATGTGGACTCCAGGTGAAAACTCACTACAGGAACATCAAATACGAGAACATAGACTATTTCGTGTAGTGAAAAGCTTGAAAAGTACTTATCAGCTGCTTGAAAATTGTGCCTGGTGCATGACACTGTGAAAAACAATCAAAGAAGTGAACCCACTAAATACAACATAACTGACACCAAGCAAAAACACCCAACCGTCTACCTTCCTACTCATTTTACACAAACATTTTGCACATGCTATCCAAAATGGCAGCACAATTCCAATCATAAGTTTTTTGAGATATATGCGACACATTTTTAATAACATTACTTTCATCAGTGCTTTTGCAGTTGGTGCACCATCTTGGTGTACACAATTGTGTACATAGCGATTCAATGGGTTAAGCTAGCAAAACTGCCTGCATCCGGCAAGCTAAGGTTTAGAAGTCCCCACCTTACAGTGGGCTTGTTATAAATGGAAAGAGTCTGTCCGATGGAAAATAGCGGACTTATTTCACAATTATTTCATATTATGTGATCAATGGTGCACTTGTTCCTCGTTACATGTGCTATGTGAAGGAGAAGACCAATAATGACACTTTCTTGTCTCTAACTGTGGTGAATTAAATAGCATTTTGCTTTCTTTTAAGATTGGTAAATTCTTTGATGTGGCTAGTCTTAAAACATGTTTCGGTCATAATCTCCATTGTATTAGCACGTTTTCAATGGGTCTTCCATGTTTTTCTGTGTGGTGGGATATTCCCTACAATTCTTAAGGTTGCTACGGTTATGATTTTGCATAAAGATTCTGACAAAAATGCTCTTACAAATAGGGGATATGTAAAATTCTGCAAGTGCGCTTTCCTGCACATCTAGTTTGACCTATACAAGATGGCGGATGTCGCCTTAAAAGTGAAACTAAAGCAGGAGCACACGAGATGGTGCTGCTGTTCTTTCCACCATCTCTTTCTTATACATACTCGCTGTTTGCACGCCTACCTTGGCCATGAGCGGGTGCACGGTCGTTCATCTTGTGTAGGGCAACCTAATATTGTGGAATACCCTACTCCAGTATTTCATATATCCCGTATTACAAGCCGGTAAAACTACTACCTGTTTTGTCAAATGGCATAAGGTTGCATGTCAGGAGCTCATGACAGTTGCACTGTTGCTCTCACTTAGTAAAAAGAATAAACTACTATGTGATGAGGTGCATTATTCCAGGGCGTATCTTTCCACTGTGATTCCCACCTCAGAATGTGGAATTATCAGCACTGAGGGACAAATTTTGGGATGAATATGTCAGAACATAAGCCTCATAGAAAAATCAGACAAGAAGAACTTGCCATAGGATATGAGTGTCTTTAATTTTCCTTTATCAATGCAGACCCTAAATTCAAAAACTTTCAAATTGAAATAATGAATTTAAGTTTAATTTTACACTTGTTGATTGTAATTTATTTGCACAGTGTATTCTTCAAAGAGCCTGAAGCATGTGTAGATGCCGAATTTGTGTACCTTGCTTAGCATTTTAAATACTGTATTTACTTGTGTAAGGCCCACACCCCCACTTTGGAGTGCAAAAAGCTTTGAAAAAAGGTTTTACTAAGTGCCATGTGCATATCCGTATGCTGGTCAATTTTTGCAAGTTGCTACTAAATTGCACCGGTTGTCCTGCCAACGATCACATTATCACCGTATCCTGCACTCAGCACCAAAGTGAACCTTTGGTGGCTGACTCTTGACGAAGCAGCGCAGCTGCACTGGTTAGTCCTAGCTGGCGGATGGAGCAGGTGGCAAGCCATTACGGGAAGTTCTGCCTTAAAATGTTTGTACCAGTAGACCACATTGGTGATTGGCCGTGATATCATGTGCATGGGCAGGAGTGATGGCTACATGTGTAATGCGGAGTTTGGGTCTGCGGGCAATCAGCCAGTAACTACCATGGACGACTACTAAGTTCATGTGTGGACAAAATGGCGTTAGCTCGTGTGTGCATAAAGGCAATAAAGCCCCAAAGTTTTGCCCAGCACAGTCTTAAACAGTGTCATAGAGTTAAAGTTGTGTGTGCGATAGGTGCACTTCACATTTAATGGAGCACAGCACTATGCCACGCGTGATGTTTTGCATGGCAACACTTTCGCCTCATGTCCGCCATTGAGAAAAAGTCTGTTAACAAATATTCTGCTGTGCTGGCACTGTAAAAAACAATGAGATCAATTTTACCGATGCAGTTCATTTTTTCTGACTGCCTGATTATTTGGACATTTTTGTGGCATTGTCCATGTCTGAAAAATCGGTTGGCAACTGTAAATGTGTTCATAGTCGGGCGCCAGTGGTAGCATTATTTTGAATAACAGTCTGAGTGCAGTTCCAGGCTTGAGTAAGTAGCTATAAGCCTGCTTCTTGGTAAGACCCGTACCCAGTAAAAAATTCGAAAAAAAGTGTGGTCCTTACACAAGTAAATATGGCATTACGGCATTAGCTGAATTATTAGCTGAATTTTTGTCGGATATTAGCTGAATTTTTGTCGTGGATGAGGCCAAATTTGTGTATTGTCAATGCCAGTAAAACATAAGGGTCATATTCACTCTGAAAAATAGTAGACAGGCATTTTAAACTGTGCTTGCTTAATTCAGTTATTGAAGTCATACCTTTGGTTAATTGCCTTGGTTTGATGTTTGAATGTGTTGTGGGGTGGTCACGTCAGCCATGTGATTGGTAAACCATTTTGCGTTGCAGGAGTCCTTTTTAGACTGAAGTTTTCTTTACCAAAAAACTAAACCTATAATAATAACTCTCTGTTTATGTCACATGTTTACTGTCACCTAGTTCAATGGCAAAATAAGTCGTTATACTGGACAGGCCGCTGTGTGGGGTCGAGGCATCTTTCCACACTTCATCCCCAGCTTGTACATGTTGATGGGCTTATGCCAAGCCCAACCTCCGGGAACTGCCACTCTGGAGGAAAAATGGTGGACATGGCTTGCATGCCACGCCTGTTTAGAACTACTTTTCTGCCCGCACTGTGCTTCTCTTTGGGCCAAGACAGGCGCTGATTAGTCTCCTGATGACTGCACTTTGGGCTCTTCCTCATCCCTTTCAAGTGCTGGCAAAAAATACAAAAATATATTAGGAAAATCACTTTTTTTTTTTATTGCACCTCTAGATAGCAAATTTTTTGCAGATTCTAAATATATATATCATGGGGGTAGTAAATTCACAGCTTGTGTTTGAAAATACACAAACTTAAAATGAGGAGGCATTGGCGGAAGGATCCATCCACTGCCATGCTAATTTCATTCACTGCCACACCATATCAAAACTATCATCGTAGTCTGCGACATCAGAGTCAATGATGTGTCTATAGCACAGAAAACACTGTCATCACTGTCAATGCTTTCATGCTGAAGTAAATCATCTTTAGAGCTTGATGGCTCAATCAAATGAAATCCACGATTTCGTGGCAGGCGCGCCAATGTGCGACCATGATGCGACTGGCAGCCACCATTTAAGATCCTTATCGAACTAATGTAGACGAACGAAGTCTGTAGGCCCCCTAGCGGCCAAAGAGAAAACTCACCAGAACCTCAAAATGGATTGGACCAGCCTGGCCCGTTAATGGCACTTGGAAAGATTGCCCAAACGCGTGGATGAGACAGACTTGTCCTTGGCACTAATTGTAAAAAAAAAAAGTAATTGTTGCTGAGTGAAACTCATTCATGGCACTTAAAGGGTTAACTGCCTAATGCTTGCTCACTGCAGGCTTATGCTCCACAGATCTTGCCAAAGGTAAAATCTGGACCCTCTGTTCTGCGGCTTCTCGTGTTCACTGAACCACTATTTGGTTATTTCAACTCGGAGGCTGTGCATTGTTAATTGTTATCACATGAGCCTTAGGGCCTTAAGCTCTGACCCTTGTGCTTTGCTCTATACTTATTACTTGTGAGTGAAGCCAATCACATGCTCTATTATCTTTTTTTTTTTAGGCAAATGAAACATTCAGGCTGTTGGACACTGTAACACAATATGCCAAGAAGATGCTCAACATTTCCCGAGACATAAGAGACTACCTGGCACAAAATAGCAGTGACTATTCATTGGCAATGCTGAAACATGTGAGACAGTCTGTTCACTTCGTTTCGATTTTTATATGGCAAGTGCCGTGGTAATAAAAAGTGAATCAGTACTTCATGCCTGCATCACTGATTTCTGTATAAGCCACCATAGAAGTCTGTAAAATGAACCTGTTTCTAGACATTGAAATATGGAGACATTAAATGCATAATGTTTTTACTTATCTAACACTATTTGTTCTTATTTTCAAACAGCATACATGTTTGTATATTTAGAATCGGTATTGCACTTGCATAGGCTACTGGCAAAATTTGAAATGTCAACAAATGAAAATAAGCAATAATGCATCTTTGCATTTTCCTTTCCTCATGTGTGGGTGATGCAATTTTAGAATTATGGCATGTTTAACTTCTGATTACATGGCAGCCTCAGTGGTTTACGCATAGTTTGTGTCCTAAAATGCAGTCCACACCAACTCGGACCTCTTAAAACCAATAAACGTCAGTTTGGCATGCTAGCTCAGGCCAACCTCTCTGCCTTCCTTCAAATAAGTTATCTTTCTCTCTCTTTTTACAACAATTTCCAAGCGGTCAGGTGTAAGAGGTGTTGTCATTTTTTTCTCTCATTCACATTTCACCTTATGCTGGTGCTCCAGATTGTAATATTTAATAAATGTAGGATGCTGTTTTCTAGTGTTTGCTTAACATAAATATGAAACTTCTAGTGCACACACAAGAAAACATTTTGAGGTGTATTGTGACTACCTTTTAATACTTTTCGACTAGCAGTACAACTAGCAGTACAGATACAGCATGTAATACATTGATGAGCAAGGGACAGTGCAGGCATTGAGTACCAACTGGTATATTTAGTTCAGTGATGCTATAAATAGAATTCAAGGTTTTTGATTTAAACTGTGAAAAAGGATAAGAAAAAAATTCAGAAAAGTGCGTCAAATTTTTAACAGAATTCGTTTTCAATTGAAAAGCGTTTGTAAAAAGCAAATTTACAAGCCTGCCTCCAAAAAGCAATGTTTACTTTTTTTTTCGCATCTGTTTTGCTTTTTGCTGCGACAAAAACTTGAAACAGGGAGGGTACGGGATATTGTCACGACTCGTCGCCCACAATGTGAAATTGTGTACGTTGTGCGGCTCAAACCCTACTATGTCCTCGAACCTTAGCCGCTGTCCCCTTGTTACTTGCCTCTCGTGTCCTTGAACAGCACCGAGGAACCAAATGACCCAGCTTTGTTTTATCTTTGCACATTGGACAGTTACAAATGCTTGTGGCACAAAGATGAAAGGTTTTCTAACCTTGTTGGAGAACACGCTTGTTTTCCTTTTCTTCTAGATGCGGGACAACCTGAGGCACTATCCACTGGTGCTAGATGTGGCTCACAGCCAGGCACTGCGTGAATTTGCCCGTGGTAATGGTGCCTCAGTCATTGAGGACAAAGAGGCATTCCTGCATCGGCTCGACGTGATTGACAATGCAGCTTGCTCCTGGATTGCACTGATGTCAGGCCTCAGTCTCAATATGTTCAGGGGCTTCAGTTCAGAAGAGGACCTCATGGCCTACTTCAAGAACAGGGCCTACTTTGATAATGTCACCATACTTGCAAGTATGCAATATGGCTTCTATTTGTGTAGAACAAAATTCACCAACGATTACAATACTCCCTAATGCAAAGTATGAGTGCAGCTCTATACGTCTTTTCATTTCACGAGTCAATATTTTGTATTATGATTAGGTAGGTACACGGTTTTGTTAGAAAGAGAACGCTGTGAGTAGTGTTGCTGGCGCGGACAATCTGTCTTGTGCAGCACATTGCAAACGAAGCGAAGTGTGGCGTGACTGCCTCGCTAATCGAGAGAGGCAGTGCGTGGGTGCCGCGTGAGGTGATTCACACAGCCGCCATGCAGCTCATGCAGCGCTTTGTTTCCATACAGACGACGCACGCTACTCTGGCGGCATATTGTAGCCCTCTTCGCCGCACAGTCCGTCTTGCGCGGCTCTACGCTTTTCTTCGCACACTTTCGTTCCACCAATGATGAGAGTGGCCCTTCATCGCGGGGGAATCGTGCCAGCAGTGTCAGCGGCGCAACGCCGAAGAGAGCGTCACATCGAGTCTTACTCGTAGCTGCTCGCCATCGCCCCATGTAGCAGCAGTGATCACTGTCACGCACGCTGGTACCGTGGGCTGACCTCAGCAGCTGACGCCGCGAACGAGCGTAGCCCTCCCCACCTCACGCCACCCTGACCCCCCTCGGAAGCGCAGATGAGATCGCCCACGTGGCTGAAGATGCCGTGGCCGCCAGCCACTCAGCATGCGCAGGCTGTCTACCCTCCGCTCCTCCTCCGCTCCCACCTCATGCTGTCGCCTCCTACTCCACTTTCCTCCTCACGCACACTTCTTTCATCTGCTGCTGCCCTCCGCATTTGCTTTTATATTTCGCTGTGCTCATTCGCTCGGTTCGCCGAAGCTCAGTGCAGGAACAGGCGCCTAAGAGCTGTGCTCTAAAATTCTAGGGAAGTTAGCAGAGTGGCCAGTATTGAAAGTTTATATTGGCCTTCATACATTACAAGTGTCATGTTCAGTGAACTTGTGGCACTATCTGCAAATTAGACGCAAGCACTCTTATTGAATGTTTTGAGCAGGTACTGTGTGTGTTACATTCAAAGATAGCCCTTTATTTATTTATTTTTTTTGTCTCATTCTGGTAAAAATTGTATCAGTAAATCGATGTTTAGGAGCAAAGTTCACTAATTTAAGGGGGTAGAAATAGGGAAACACTGCAGAGATAAATTTCAGGGAAGACACTCTACTGTGGTATCCTGCTGTCCACTTGCATTTACCATCATCTACCTGGCATGATTATAACCAAGCACAAACATTTGACAAACACAAACCTGTGTTTGTGGGGAAAGGGTGTTTGATTAGTGTATTTATAAAAATACATTAATGAAACTTTGTGAGCAGGATTTGCAGGAAAACATTTGGTCTGAGATTCAGGCAGTGTCTTATCAGGTTCTGGCTGCTATCTTCAAAATTATATTTGTGATTCAGATGTGTTTGTATGCCCAGGGAACCCACTTTTGATATGTGTTTTAATTTGTTCAGTGGGAAGTTAGGATGTGCACTGGCCAACAAGGGTATCAACTGTCAGAGGCTATCTTTACCCCAATGTTGATTTGAAGCATCTCAAGACTTCCAGAAATTTTTGCAAGCATCGATCATGCTGTTGTTCAGTTTGTTGCCCTCTTTTTCCTAAATAAGAACCTAAGTTAGTTTTCTGCAAAATGGCAATTCGTCTTATAGTTCGAAACGTTTTTCAAAACTCATTTTAAAGCAATAAAATTGTGTATTCTTGTAGAGAAGGCACTACTAACATTTACTCACAACTTAAATTTTGTTATAACACCTTTTACTGTATAAAGGCAGGCAGTGCTGTCTCTGCAGTTGACAATTTTGACCAGGAGTGGACCATTGCGCACTGGTAAATATCAGCATAAAGGGGCAAAAGAAGGAATTAAGAGGTAAAGGAGAACAAAAAAGAAAGCAGGCGCATGTGCACGCACATGCACACACATATACAGACAGAGAGCTAGAGCATAGTTCACTACACTTTTAGAAATTTTAACACTGTGCTGGCATAAAACAGGGGTGCATAAATGCATGATTCACAAGCTTTTTTTATTAAAAATGTTTTGATCAATTCATGTGCCAAAGCATCTTTAAGCCTATACAAAGAAGTGGTTCTACGAAACATGGGAAAATATAATAGTTGCAGTGGGCCGCAAGATGAAACTCAAAATCTGCGCTTAAATTATTTCTATGCTCCCTTAACCGCGTGTTTATGCAGTGCCCCATGTGACTTGTGCAAATATGGTCGTGGGAAGCAGGATTTGGAAACCTGGCATACACCACTACTTTACACAGAGCACAATTTTTAAAAGATGCTCAAGGGAGCAATCCTTACTCCCTTATTCAGAAATGCAACTTCACTTGAAGCCCGTGCTTGACTTGATATAAATGACGCCTATCATGAACGCACTGTAGCAAACGCAATGAGCGTCCTGGGCATGTTCACGCCAGGCATCCTTTAGATCAAGTCAAGCATGGGCTTCAATTTAAAATGCATTTATGAATATGGGGGTTATTTAATGAAGCCAGTAGACTCTTGTCAGGTTTTTGTGTACAGCAGTAGAAACATGGCCAAATATATTTGGTGCACTTAAGTCTACTTGTATACTGAATTACAGATAAAGAAAATTCCAACCAAAATTTATGTATAAAACCCGACGGTTCGGAGCCCAACCGGCTCCTTCTTGAGGGGTGAGGTGGCATGAGGCGTAACAGTGCTTATGTGCGTTTTTTTAATGCTTTGACAGGCACGCAGACACTTTTCGTAGACCTTGTGAGTAAACGGCGGGAAGTGTTCCTGATGAGTGGTTGATGTTAGCTGGCGTCTTTTGGATGTGCCAGGATTTCAAAAGAAGGCACGGTGGTTGTTTTTTCTCTCCAAGACGACAGCGCCGTCGGGGTTAATCTGGTGATCAAAAACCTCGCAGCGTTCTGCCACTGCACTGCGTTCTCTGTTTAGATGTCGAAGGTCTGTGTGGGATCTTCATTTTTCACACCATGGGACACTTGGAAGGTGTGGAATAACTGCAATATTTCTTTTCTTTGATTGCTTATCTCTTTATGACACAAACACAACTTTAACACACTTCAAAAGCCTCTCATAAACATCATTTTAAATTTGAGCGGGAAACCCAGAGGCCAGTAGGCTTATCCGATAAAGAAAGCTTTCACAAATAACACGCTTATAAAATTTATAAAGTGCAGACTGAACACAAGATAAGGTAATCTCATTTGTTACCGTTTCTGATTAGGCTGACCTGAAATTCAACAGTGGATTTGCTGATACGAAGCAGGTCATCCAGCTAGTGTGATCAGTTGAAAACATTACAGTGGAATCTCGATGATGTGATCACGGCTATTACGAATTTCCGGATGATACGAATTTTTCTGAGGTCCCGGCCGAGCCCCATTACTTTGCAACGTGCAATGGTTGTTATGAATCGATTTTCGACCCGCGTCGGTTGATACGAATAAACGCCGCCCCACCGACGGCCGCGAAAGAGAACAGCGTGCAGTCACTCGCGTTTTCCCTTTCTCTTTTGGTGCGGAGGCGCGGATGCGGCGCCAGACAGCGCGGAAGCCGCGACTGGGCGTGAGGAGTTTGAAGCAGTGGCGCTTTTGTTGCTTTTGAGCTTTTCTTTTTGTCTCTTCGCTCGCTGCGGTGGCCGCGCTTCCCCAAGCGCGGCCTCTTCCCCGCAGCAAGCGAAGGTTTGTGCGGTCTATCGCTTCAACAGAAACAGCGGCGTAAGCACAGCGCATGCAAAGGTCAGAGCTTTGTGGAGATTGCTTTCAAGATACGGTGCGCGCGACAACACCGACAGCCAGCACAGGTGCAAAGTACAAGAACGCATTTGTGGGCAGAGTAGGAGCCGCCCCCCCACTCCCTCCCTCCCGCGCTACCTTCCCGCTTTGCTCCTTTTGCGTGGGGAGATTGCGTCACCAGTTACCCTTGCGCTTGGCTGCAATATACGCATTTGGCACCGCAGCACAGCGTCGCCCCCCCCCTCCCTCCCTCCCTCCCATAACCCCATGGCCTTTCGCGCAACGGAAGTTGCGTTTGCTCTCTGCTGTGCGTTCGCTGTCCGTGAAGGCGCGTGTCCCCCGCGCGCTTTCACTCGCACATACGGCGCGCGGTGACGACTTTATCGCCCTTGGACTCATGCTCCTCGTCCGCATCGCCCTCGTTGATCTCCTGTCTTATCGGTGGGCGCTCCTCATGCTCGATACCGCCCTTGTCGGCAAGATTTTCCCGCGGAAGCTGCAATTTCGTCTCACGCGGCTGCACTGTAAGCGGTATGCGTATACATGGAGTTCTATGGGAGGGTAAACGGGAGTCGGAAAAGGCTGCATTGTAGCCAGTTCTGCTCTATAAACGGTTACGTTATAAGTGGTCTATACTTTTAATGCTTTTTACGTACGTCTGCCTTAGTGCGTTCACCTCTCGACTCTTTAATTTAGCTAGTTTTAGTTGTGTTTCGATGATACGAATTTCGGCTAATACGATTTTTTTCGTGACCCCGTGAGATTCGTATCATCGAGATTCCACTGTATTTGCATATGTTCTTCTTCTGACAGTAGTACCACAATGAAAGAAATGTCGCAACCACTTTCTCTAAAGCTTCCAAAATCTCGACCAGACACCTTCCTGTGTCCATTTTATCAATGAAAACTTGGTAATCATCTAGATATTGGAACATACACCAGACACAATTTTTCATCCCAGCAAACAGAAGTTCAAAATGTAAAACAACAACAGTTCAAGGAACCCTTTGACACATCTACTTGAGCTATTGTGGAAGCCCGTTTCGGCATTACTGATGGGTGTGGTCAATGTCACGCTGCCATTGTCATGCCGTCTCCCAAAACATGTCAACGATAATTCGTGTCGCCATCATCAAACATTGTTATCGATGTCAGCAGTATATGGGAAACATTAATTGCTAATGTGTCCATTCGATTTCTGCAGTTTGCATTAGCTATTCACTTAACTTGACAGTCCCCTTCGATGGTTTCCTTGGTTTTAAAATTTTGATGCGATCAAACTCAGTGAGCTCTCCTTACTTTAATACATGTAGAAGGAACAAACTTAGGTTCCCTTTTCTAGCTTATTTCCTTTTGTTTTCAAATGACAAGACCTCAGACATTACTTATATTTTTTTAAATTCCTTTAGTAGCGTGACCTGCAGTCACTGGCCCTACTGTGTGTGACTATTGAACTGTGTGTGTGTACTGCCTTATTCTTTGAGATCTGTCATCTTGCTCTTTTTTTCCTCTTCCCTTCTTCCTATCTTCCATTTCGATGTTTCTGTCTCCTCCTCCTTTCTGAAGAGTATACAAGCGTTGTGCCCATCCGGTGGCAGTTGCCAGCCTGCTCCTAGCCTTCTAGGTTGTCTATATACATATAGGTTGTCTGTTTCTAGGCTGTCTTTCTAGGTTATCTATATTTTGTGTGGTTGGGCTTAATGTAGTTATTACTAAATTATGAGCCCCTTGGATCCTCTTATTCTTTCTGCTCAGCACCTAGTGAAATCACAATCAGTTTGGGAGTTCTTGCGATGTCTACTGAAGCATCTTATATTCACCAATGCTGCCGAGTTTTCCGTCATGCATGGCTTAAGTTCCACAATGTTTATATTGCTGCATAAGAGCACACGTAGATGCTAACTACTGCCAAAATCCCTGATTAAAAAAGGAAAAGCACCGTTCTTGTGGCACTATACAGTAATAGCTGGGTGCAGTTTGCCATCAGGTGCTATCAATGTGGCTGTTTACGTCTCTTTAATTTGTGTGGTTTAGTATGAAGGCTGAGAAGGTATGTGCAATGCAAGCACTGAGGAATTCATTGGTGCATTAAAATTCAGTAGCCTGGTTTCTTCTTAAAGGGGCCCTGAACCACTTTTTATCGAAGTGGAGAAAGACATTTCAGGTGAAAATAGGCTATTTCAGAAGTACTTTGCCGCAAAAAGTACTTCAATGCGTTCAGCGGAAGCGGAGTTATTGGCATTCAAACACAGCCTCAGCTGTGCTCCCCCTTCCTTCTTCAATGCCTTGCACTGCGAAGTGAGGTGGGACCACAACGCTCCGCCTTCAAAATGTCACCGTGGCGCGGAGTTCATATTTCCGATTTTCGTGCCTACGCCGCGCTAAACGTATGCCAAATGCACTTGTCCTCAGAGAGCCACAGTGTGCTTGGCCAGTGGACTCGTGGCGGCACCCCGTGGCGGCCACGGTGTAACCGACCGCAGCAACGAATAGCAGCCGCATATTAGAATGTGCTTTATTGCGCAATAAAGCACACAGCAGAGAGTGAGGATCATGGTTCTGTTGAAACGAGGGCGTTTGAGAGAAAGGTGATTTTGCACCCCGCTTGCGAGCTCCACACACCACATACGACAGCAAAACTTGGCTGAGATATTCACAGCAGCGTATGCTATCCGCGGACTGTGTTATTTCACAAAGCCCGAGGGGTGGTTCAGGGCCCCTTTAATGAACAACTGTAGTTTTCTGAATTAAAAAAAAAAAAAAATTAGAATTGCTGTTGTGTGTGTGAGATGGTTGTCCTGTTTCATTATGTATATACACATGAGAAATTTTTCTTCTCACTAATCAGAGTTTCTAGAATAGCCTAAATATGCAGTTTTGCATACATAGTGGCCTGCAGTACAGAACATCAATACCTTCACTAAAATTGTGAAGTGTGCTTCAAGGCATACATTGTGAAGGTGGAAGCATAACATCTGTCTGTGCTGCGCTGCAAATTAAAATTTTCTTTTTTTTTTTGCCACCATTTCCTACAATTCTGTTCTTGTTGCTGGTTGTCGTATGTTCCAGGTGTCTTATTCAAGATGGATCACAATGGTTCAATGCCACGTCACATGACTTACACCATTAGACAAAATGCATCATTCACTCCAACCACCAACCTGATGCGTAGCCGGTTCTGGTTTCCAGGCCCTCGAAATTGGGGTTATGAATACTATCAGTTTGGATTTGTGTGGCTGCAGGTAAAAAGGAATTTACAGCTCCAAAAGTGTGCCTTGTTTCTAATGGTACATTTGACTGGTTCCTACCGCGCTCCAACTCGAATCAGGGCATTGTGGAGCCTGCTGTAGATCTTAGCTTGAGAAAGTGTTCCTGAGTCGAATGTACAGTTCCTTGCCAGAGCAATCGGAGTACCGAAGCAGAAACAAGTCTGTTGTAGACAAACATGGTGGACCAACAAACCGTGCACTCGCCGCTGCAGACGCCATGACAACAACAAATTCTGCCAGGTCTCGATTGCGATCCCAGGTCAAAGATGGAAGTGCCTCCGAGTGCTCTGACCTGGGCACGGTGCTTTGAAGGAACCAGGCGAATGTGTTCCAAGTGCTTGATTTCGACTACTCGAATGTAAAGTGCGCTGCTGGAGGGCTCTAGAGTACTCAAAAGTGACCAGTCAAATGTATCTTAAATATGTACATGCTGAACTAGTGCTGATACAGGATGTCCCAACTATTATGCACCAAGCTTTAAAAAGAATGATCATTTTACAAGAACAAAATCAAGTACCTACTGTACTTACTCAAATCGGGGCCGATAGTTTTTTTATAATATAAGTTAAGAATCTCCTAGGTAGTCTTAGATTTGAGGATTTCATTAGAATGTGTCGGATCTGGAAAAAATGGCACATTGCTAATGCCAGCACCAAAAGACAGTACTGTAGTCGTTACTATCCGCTGCCGCTGCCACAGAGTACCACAGCTCACTGTAACAGTACACCATTTTGACCGCATTGAATGCGTGCAGTGCAGGCACAATCACTGTTTTGACAAATTCCTCTTTTGGCGAGACACTGGCACTGAGCATACGGTGTCAGAGTGGTGCCTATGGTGAGCCAGGGCAAGTACATGGCTGGCGCTGAACATTAATAATAAATGTCAGTTGCTTTTTGTGGCTGTTGTTGTTTCCATCATCATAGTTGGTTTGCATTTGAGGTAAGCTTTTTAATTTCTGACCTTCCGAATTAAGGGGGGGGGGGGGGGGGGATTGGCTGGCTTGGAAGCGAGGTCGGCCTAGATTCGAGTAAATATGGTATTGTTAACAAGCTGAGCCAGTAATTTTTTTATGAAAGTCATTTAGTTAATGATAATAATCTAACTCGTGAATTACTGTTCTAATCGCATTGTATCAAATAATAATTAATAGTAAAACTTGTTAATTACAATTTCAATTGGTAATGTGTCGGTTAAGAAGTTGTAGACAGTTATAAGCAACATCAAACTGGGATGTTTTCAGCAAGATATTATATTTGGGTACTCATTTTTTTTTTTTTTTTTTTTTACAGAAAAAGAAAGTGAAATGTGAAAAATACCATGCGACTACACACCCACCCACACCAGGATGCAGCACACTCAAACACCCTCACTGAGAGTTACTCATGTGGGAAAAAAAAAAGGGAAGAAAGAAAGAAAAAAAAAATACACCAGTGGATGAGCAGCTTCTTCATTCATCACACTCCACCCAAGAGGGCATGTTGCCTTGGTGTTCGTACTAGAACAAGCTGTTAACATGTTGTGGAAAGAATGCACATGCAGTTATATTTTGTGTCGTGACACCTTTTTACGGATATTGTGATCAACTCCCAGTAAGCCTGCTTGAAGGGCTGCCTTATGGTGTGGGTAGGCGCACTGACGCATGGTATTTTTCACATTTTGTGGGTTTTGTTTTTCAGCTGAAAAAAATAGGGATGCAAATAGCATCTTGCTGAAAACTTCTCATTTTGATGTTGCCTATAATTGTCTACAGCCTCTTAATTTGGAAGCCTGAAACCGGATGTGCTATTGGCGTGAAATTAAACGTGAACAGTAGTGTACGTGGTACAGTTTGTACGATCTATTAGAGATAAATTCGCTCATCCGGTTTGCCTGCAGGGGGTGAGGCTGCTTGCTCGTCCTACTGCGATATTTTAGCCTCTGTTTTCTTTTCTTTTTATTTTCTCGCTTTCAAATAAAAAAGAACCAGAATAGAAATGAAATAATCACAGTATAGGGGGAGCATCATTGCGCAGTGCGTTCTAACCGGATGTGCGCGCCTGTCTATGGTGATGTCTGGACAGTGTGCACTATACTTTCAGTTATGCTTCGGCCACATGCTCTGCTATTCAAGTTTCATTTGACGCCGAAAAAACATCATTTTTGACCCTGAGAAAGTGGGGGCACAGTTTTCTGTCTCATCTGAAAGATTAAAAGAGCTTCAGCCTTTAGCCTACACCTTATCAGTAAAGTTGTAATGCTTTATGCTGCTAATTATCTAATGTGTCTACTTATAGGATATCCTTGAGCGCGCTATGGTGAATGTGTACGCTGGTCGAGATGTCACTGAGCCTGGGACCTACATTCACCAGTTTCCATATCCATGCTACATCCAGGACCAGTATGAACATTTCACTGTTATTGAAGCAAACTTGCATGCATACATATTTAGATTGTTGGCTTAGTTCTCATTTGTATTTCAGATTCCTGTTTATGATTGAACATGTGATGCCATTGTGCATGGCAATTTCTTGGGTGTACTCTGTCGCAATGCTAGTTCAAAATGTTGTTTATGAGAAAGAGAAACGACTGAAAGAAGTAAGCCATATTTTTCTTTGAATCTACGCTTTACGTTTTACAAAACCTTCCTGTCTTTGCTGTATTGATAGTGAATTTGGACAGAGCTTCTTTTTGTGCCCACATTATTCAACTGCATGTTTCTTCCTCACTCTACAGGTGATGAAGACAATGGGCTTGAACAATGCGGTTCACTGGCTTGCCTGGTTTATCACAAGTTTCATTCAAATGACCATCACAGCAGCCGTCTTGACTGCATTGCTGAAATATGGCCGTGTATTGACTTACAGCAACCCCTTAATCTTTTTCTTTGTCCTAGAGATATTTGTGATTGCCAACATTGCCTTTTCGTAAGTGTTTTCCTCTTTAAAATTTCATTTGCACTTATATTATTGGTAAGACAGTGTTGTTAATGCAAGTTAACTAGTTTCTCTATCCTTTCAGTTTATTTGAATGTAAGTTGTCCATAAAATCTTGGTCAGCTGTCTATGTCAGAGCAAGGTGATGCTTTAAATAATGATAATTGTTAAAACCCATGTGAACAATAAATTTTAAGAGAACAGACAAGAACCTGAACAAGTTCATATTTTTTTTATTGCATTAGCTCAAGAAATGTGTTCATTGGGGTTGCATGTAAACAGGTTTTCACTGTAGAATCATGCAGCATCCTTTCTGTTGTTTTTGTTTCTATAATTAGTGTATAAGCTAATGTTGGCATGCATTAGTAAGATTTCTAACATTAGTATGCACTGATATGGGCCTTCATGGTTCCCTGCCCATGCGATCAATGAGGGACTCTGGTTAGCAAGCAATGACTGGCTTCATTTGTACAATTACAATATGTGGCCTAATGTTTAAATTATAAAATTAATTAACATTTCTTGTTAATTAGCTAAATGCGCATTTAGGATTTGTCAGACAAGTAATGTTTGTCTTTCAAGTACCCACCACAATGGCTGAGTGGTTATGCCATTCTATTCCTGAGTATTAAGTCGAAGGTATTATACCTGATCATGGCACCTACAAACCAAATAGAGCAGAATGCAAGAACGCTCATGTACTCTAGGTACATGGTAATAAACAAGGTGGTCAAAATGAATCCTAAGCTGTCCACAATGGCATCTCTCATAGCCCACTGTGTAGTTTTTGGACATTAAACCCTATCAATTTAATCAATCAGTCACCTTGTGTAATTTAGCTGAAGCATTTTCTGTATACGTGTGTGTATTGGTCTGAATTTGGCAACATTCAATTGTGGCAGAAGTGTAATGGTTAAGGAAAGTGACAGAATCACTGTTGTTTTGGTTTCTCACTTTTGCTCTGCCAACTCCCTTCAAGGATTACTTGTTTCTGCCTTGTTTCTACTATTGAGTTCAGCTAATATGGTATATGGTTCCCTTTCAACTACAGTCTTGCTTGAGTAACCCATATTTTTCAGTGTATGCAAAGCGCCTGTCCCAGCTCACCCATTCAATCCATTCTGTAAGACTTGACAATTCACTAGATAAGCATTTCAGAAAGAAGGTTGTTATGAGAAATAGCGGCTATTTCAACAGCTGCTACTGCTGCCACTTCCGCAGCAGAATATTTGTTTGAATTAGCTTGTTTTGAAGAGGAAATCATCATTTTCTTTTTCTGGTTTAAGTTCAGTTTGGGTTCAGGCATGCTCCAAAGCTATTGGTTCAGCTCAGGTACACATTTCAGTTTTTGTTCAGTTGAACACCCTGATTTCTATTATCCAGCCACAGTTGACACAGGCAAATGCAAGCAGGGAAATTTACAGTAGACACAATGCAGCAAGTGTGTCTTTTCTTGATCTTAAAAATTCCTATTTGAAACTTAACACATAATTGTTCTACTGACATTCTGTATGTATCTGTGAAAGTACTTTGTAATATTAATTAAGATTTTTCCAGTACATTTGTTTCAGTCTTACTTTCGTCTCATTCACTCCCTCTAACTGCAACTTTACGTCTCAGGGAACAGTTATGTGACATGTTTTCTAGCACTGTTGATACTGTTTGTGATAAACAAGATGGCATTGCTAAACAATATTGTTGCTTTTTGTGCATTGAACATGCAACTGTAATTTTGGTCTTGTAACCTGCAGTGTGTGTAAAGTTTGACAACTGATGCACTTAACACAACATGTTGCTACTTCTCTTCCTATCCACTACACATCGTGATTCACAAGATTGCTTTCCAAGGTACAACGTTTTGCATCGGGTCTTCAGTATTGCAGTGTATTTTAATGATGGGCTTATAAATACTGATATCTATTTGAAGTTTTCCTATGATTCTTTGTGCTCATATAACTGAATAAAAATTTCAATGCCTTAAAGTTGGTTTTCCTTCTTTGTAGGTTTCTGGTGAGCGTCTTATACTCCAAGGCCAAGCTTGCAGCAGCCTGTGCAGGCATCATCTATTTTCTTACTTATGTGCCCTACATGTACATAGCTGTTAGGGAAGAAGCTGCTCACAACAATATACCTGCTTGGTTGAAAAGCCTTGCTGTGAGTCTGATGACCATTAATTTTTCTGAAATGCATGCATAGTCAACTGCCTTTTCACAAATTGCAAGAAATTCCAAATGTCTTTCTCTGTATGTGTTGCCATGTAAATATGACAGAGCCACCTATCATCACGAGGTACTGTAAGTGTACTGAAAAAGCTTAACCTTATTCAGGACAGGTTCACAAGACGCCAACTGAATAAAATCAGATTTTTTTTTTCTGGACGGAAAGAAAAAAAATTCACTGACGATTACGATACTCCCTAATGCGAAATTTGACTGCAGCTTTATACGTGTTTTCATGTCGCGATATATTGGCTGGCATTGACAATCTGTCTCGTGCGGCACATTGCAAATGCAGCGAAGTGGGGTGTGACTGCCTCACTGATCGGGAGGTTGCGAGAGGCAGTGCATGATTGACGTGTGGGCGCGATTTACAGCAGCCGCCGCAGACAGACCTCCGCTCATGCAGTGCTTTGTTTCCATATATGGTATCGGTGGACACGCTCGCCGCATGCCTTATTGATGGCGTCATCAGTGAACAGGATGACACGGGCTACTCTGGTGCCATCTCGTAGTGATCGTTGCCGCAGAACACGTCTTGCGCGGCACTACGCTTTTCTTCTCAGGCTTTTGCCATACCATCCTCCTCCGCTTTCCTCCTCGCGCTGTCTTCACTATTGGCGCCCTTCATCCCCCACTGCGCTTCGCATTCATTCTTTCATCCTTCACTGTGCTCGTTCGCTCGGTTATGCCGAGGGACGCCGACGCTCAACGCAGGAATGGGCGTCTAAGAGCTGTGCTCTAAAGATTATGGAAGTTAAATTTTACACTTCAAGGTACACAAGGATTCGCACCACTAGCACCCTCACCAGCAGCAACGCTAACGCTGTCCTTACCATAAGAATATGTTCATTTAGAGTGCTTTGTTATATTGTTTTATAGCAAGATATATTAGTGCCATCATATACTGTGATACATCAAATTATAGCTTAATCTTTGGTGTGTTGAATAGAAGAAAAGCCAAAGAGATCACTCTTAATGTTTATGAAAATTTTATAGGCTGTTCGCAATGTCCGTTTGGAACGCCATCATGTCCATGTTGTTTCTCTGTAGGAGCTTCTCAGCGCTTGCATTCCTGAGGTACTCTAACCAGCTGTTGATCAGTGCAAAACACAAAAAATGAGAAATCACCCTCACGGGACACCGTATGCGCCAAGTCTTGCTCCACGCATTCATCATCTGAGAGATCTGCATCCGATAAGTATGACGAGAACGCCCTCGAGGGGATTCTCAGGAAGATGTACAAGCGTGCCCTTGATCTCCCGATAACCACGTCCAACCACCGCCTCATGGGCCTGGGGATGGTAAACACTTTCGCGGAGCTCCGGGAGGCACACTTGACAAATCAATATACAAGACTTTCAAAGACGCCGTCGGGACGCCGCCTATTAGCCCGACTACACATCCAGCACCCAACACTGACGGAAGAGCGCGTACGCATCCCCGAAGTCTGGAGGTACGCCCTGCACGTGCGGCCTCTTCCGGCCAACATGACACATGACGACCATAGTGGCAGGCGCCTTGCGCGGGCGGAGGCACTGGCCCGCCACTATGGGAACAAACACGGAATCTTCTACGTGGACGCCTCCGGCCCTCACCATGGGGGGTGGTACACGGCCGCAGTCGTCCATGAAAACGTCGCGGTGAATGGCCGAACATTCAGAGCTCAAGACATAACACATGCGGAGGAAGTTGCCTTCGCGCTAGCTGCCGCAGACCAGGACTCGCGCGTCATCATTACCGACTCGAGAGGGGCCATGCAGAAATATTGAACAGGGGTACATTCCTCTCATTGCGTCTCGCATCCTTCAAAACAGTGACTACCTCGGGGCCCCCGCGTCTCGAATGATCGTATGGGCTCCTGCTCATATGGGCCTCGAAGGCAACGAAACGGCAGACGCCGCTGCCCGCGCGCTCACTCTCCGGGCAATGCCTTCAGACCCTTCCGAAATGGATCCCGAACCCAATCCGGCCCTAACTTTTCGAGAAATTACTCAACTATACCAATTCGGCCACGCAATTTATCCTAAGCCCTGTAAGGGCCTTACAAAGGCAGAGGAACGTACACTCCTCCGCCTTTACACCAAAACACTGCTGTGCCCGGCAGTTTTAAAGCACTTTGATCCTGCCTCTGTACAGGAAAATGACCGCACTGTGCGGAAAAGTCTTCGGACATCTTCCACATGGTGTGGGCATGCCAATCAACCCCGAACCTCACCCCAAAACCAAACCCCACCCGGGAGGACTGGGAGGCAGCCCTGCTCGGCTGCTCCGACCTGGCGAGTCAGAAGGCCGTGGTCGACCGAGCACAAGCCGCGGCGGCCGCCAATGGGCTCCTGTAATGAGGAGCCCACCTAGTGAGTGTGAGAGGTGGCCCCCTCCGGGCCACCTCGAGCTTCCTCCGTGTTAATTAAATAAAGTTTTTTCATCATCATCACGTCGCCATTTTGAATTTTTGCTAAAAGTTCGTCGACAGTCTGGTCATCGAACTTCCTTCTCTCTACCACATGCTTAGAAATGCCTGAAAAAAATAAGAGGTTTTGATTATTTTAGCCAAGGGGCATCATGTGCTATACAATGTTCGGAAAGGTGGCTTTGAGGCGCCCTGTCCACAAATGTGGCCACTAACTTTCGGTA
Organism: Dermacentor silvarum; assembly: GCF_013339745.2. Classification (NCBI taxonomy): domain Eukaryota; kingdom Metazoa; phylum Arthropoda; class Arachnida; order Ixodida; family Ixodidae; genus Dermacentor; species Dermacentor silvarum. The sequence continues at coordinate 176,088,137 of NC_051154.1, forward strand.
GTTGCGTGCGGCACTTACACTTGGTACTCTAAGAAAAAATAGGTATTTGAGAATCACAAAACATTGCTTTTTACAAATAAATGGCTTTTGGGTGTTTTTAATAACGTTAATACCATGAAAACAAATAAAAAGGAAGAGCTACTTACGGTTCGCATCATAGAAGCTTGAAGCGGCCATTTTCCCGCGCTTTCTGATCATTATTTCGTATGTCTTCAGGGCGATGGCGCCACTTGTCAAATAGAGAAAGGAAAGGCGCATTCGCCACGCTTTTCAAATCACATTTTTCAATCTGTGTTTAGAACTGCGAGTGCAAAGTTGGTGTCCATGTTTGTGGACACTGCGCCTGAAGGGGATATGCTCATACATGGGGCTCAACTCCGGAAAGGAGAAGCAGAGTTTGCATGAAAAAGTAGTTCCGGCACACTATCTATGTCTGCCTTGTTCCTGCTGGCTGGTGGTTCGCAGAGATCATCATCATCAGCCTATATTTATGTCCACTGCAGGACGAAGGCCTCTCCCTGTGATCTCTGTGTCGTTGAAAAGAAAAGTGTACAATCATTGCATTCTACCGGTGCTAACATATGGGGCAGAAACTTAAAGGTTAACAAATAAGCTCGAGAACAAGTTAAGGACCGCACAAAAAGCGATGGAACGAAAAATGTCAGGCCTAACATTAAGCGACAGGAAGAGAGCGGTGTGTATCAGAGAGCAGAAGGGGATAGCCGATATTCTAGTTGACATTAAGCGGAAAAAATGGAGCTGGGCAGGCCATGTAATGCGTAGGATGGATAACCAGTGGACCATTAGAGTTACAGAATGGATACCAAGAGAAGGGAAGCGCAGTCGAGGACGGGAAAAAACTAGGTGGGGTGATGAAGTTAAGAAATTTGCAGGCGCAATTTGGAATCAGCTAGCGCAAGACAGGGGTAATTGGTTCGCTGAGATAAAGCTTGGTAAATGTCCGTCAGTTTGTGCGAGCTGGGGATGTGGTGAAAAAGGCACCTTAATTCCACTGTTTTGCAGAGATTGATGTTAGCCTAGATAATAACTATGCTATGCAGGGATGCCGTCACTCCATAAATGTGAAGAACAAGCATACATCGCTAATCATGCAGAAAACATTTGTTCTGACTCCTCGTAGCAAGCTTATGGTTCCTTTCTTCATTCCATCGTGCTATTGAAAGTAGTGGGAGGGGAAAACCCACTACCTTTCTTGCACTCAAACATTCTTGGTCAGCTTCTCTCGGAAAGGAAACTGACTTAGTCATGCACCTTGAACTAGTGTCTGCGCCTCCACTAGCTGCTGTACTTTGTCATTTGCACAGGTTGTGTTGCAGAAAGGGAAATTGTCATCCACCTGACTGTAGAATGAAGCTACAAAGGAAACCCATTGAGGTTTCTTAGAAAGAAAGCTTTGCAGCTGAAGAAAATTTTGTTCTGGTCCAGGGATCGAACCCGGCACCAATGCCTCTCTGGGGCAGTTGCTTTGCCATGTGAGCTTACCAGAAGGCCAGCAGATCGCAGAGCAAGGCTGAATTTATTAACAACTCGAAGGACAGGGACAGAGAATATGGCAGCTCAATTCTGTGAAATTCTGCAATGTGGAAGAAGGTTCATGAAAGGGAGAATTGTTATTTTGTTGTCTTGATGTCTTCTAGCTTTTCCAGAGCAGTTATTCCCACCTGCAGCTCACTTGCTGGGCAAAGTGACCATGCTCGGTTTTCACTATTTTATGCCTGCATATGCCAGTCAAATAAAATTAGGTTGACACAAGAAACTGTCCAGAAATTGTCTATCTAGTTAACTATCTATTGAAATTGCATGTCTACTCTTTTGCATGTAGTGGTCTATCAGTAGGATATTGTTTGTCACTTAAGTCCATCTAATCTTGCGAAAATAAAATTTACCTTTTGCGATGCACTCAGCAGAGGTGACTCTTTCTTTTTCTATTTTGCAGTCCCTGCTTTCTACAACTGCATTTGGCTTGGGTGCCAAATATTTCGCCTTCTATGAGGAAGTTGGAGTTGGAGTGCAGTGGGCCAACATAGGCATTTCACCCCTTGAAGATGATACATTTAGTCTGGCCCATGTTGCTTTTATGATGCTAATTGATGCCTTCATCTATTCTCTGCTCGTCTGGTACATTGAGAATGTGCACCCAGGTAAGAAGCTTCTCTTTTATCAACTGATAAAGAAATGATAAGAGGCTTTGCTTTTACTAACCGGTAAAGGAAAACACAAGCGTAAGAAAAGGAAAGTTGATTGATTGGTTGATTGATAAGTTGTGTCTTAAGTTCTCCTGGCTGCTATAAAATTTGTCCCGCGAATCAAATGCATACATATGCTCATCGTCACATTTACTGGTCTTGAAGCTTCAAGGTCACTGCCATTATCTACACATTGCAGCTGCAATTATCTTGCAGAGAGGTAGAGTTCACTGAGGAGGTCTGTGTGGACTAATTGTAATGAAATGTGTGTGCCATTTTGCTGTAAAAGAAATCATTGGAACATGCATATAAATTGATCTAACTCGAAACAAAGCAAAGTCAGTGTAGTAACCGGCTGCGACAGGCAGCAGCACAACAAGACGCTGGCTGGTGGTGGAACAACATTTATTGAAGGTACCGCTGCAATATATATATTGCAGTGGTGAAAGTGTTTAGGAAAGGGAACGCAGACGATAACTCAGCACAGGAGCCGGGGGGTGGAAAGGGGTACACGAACGAGAGGGTGCAAAAAGCGTGCGCGCGCACAGCTGGCTTGGCTGGTGCGCAACAACGTCAACACAGACAATATAAAATTCCTTCCCACTTAATTTAGAACCGCTGTATCGGCTTTCGAGTTCTTGTCGATCGCCGTAGTAGAGGCTGTGCAGGGTCAGTCGCTTCAGCGGTCGCGTCGACGTTAGGAACTTGCTGTGTCGGTCGAGTTGGTTCGTCAGTGTGGCTCGTCGGTGGCTTTTCAGCCGCGGTTGTTTCCACGTCTACCACGAGATGCTCTGGTGCTGCCGGCACCGTGCTTGTCACGGGAGTCGAAGAGGCAGTGCCAGTTGTGTCAAGTCGCCCGTCCAACTGTTCGCTTGCAATGGTGTCATAACCATTCCCTCCAGTTGTATCTTCATGACGGTGGTGGACTTGGTCGACATGGCGCCGCATTACTCCGGCTGGAGTTTCCACCTTTACCATTCTGGCTGCAGACGTAGACTGCACGTGCCCTGGCGCCCACTTTGGGCCGGTGCCATAATTCCGCACATGCACTCTGCTGCCTGGCGAGACAGCCCAGTCGTCCGTACCTGTTGCTGAACCTGTGGCCCTGGGCGGCAAACACGTGTCCAGGCGCGAACGTAGTTGGTAACCTAACTCCGAGGGAGACTTTCCTTCCCTTTGAGGGGTTCGCCTGTAATTGAGCAACAGTCGCATGAGGTTATCTTCCAGCGCCCCTTGTGTCATCTTACGCAACCCATCCTTCACGGTTTGAACCGCTCTTTCAGCGGCTCTGTTCGAATGAGGATGGAATGGCGCTGTGTGCAGATGCACAATAATATTTCTTGTTACGAACGTGGCGAACTCCGGACTTGTGAATTGAGTGCCATTATCAGACACGATTGTGTGAGGTACTCCGAACCGACAAAACATGCTTCGCAAACAGCAAACAGCACAAGCTGTGTTCGCGTGCCTCATGGGAACCGCTTCAATCCATTTAGTATGTGCATCAACCACCACAAGTATCATCTGGCCTGCTATTGGCCCTGCAAAATCAATGTGGATCCGAGACCACTTGTCATATGTCTTGGGCCAACTTACTGGTGGGGCTGCTGCCGGCATGGGTAGATTCTGCACGGAGTTTTGACACTGTGCCGACACCTCCTCTATGTCCCTGTCAACACCCGGCCACCAGAATAACGACCGTGCGACAGATTTAATGGCCGATAAGCCCTGGTGTGTTTCATGTAGCAGCTGTAACATCCTTTTTTGTGCTGCAGACGGTATCACAACCCGACTTCCCCAGTAGACTAGCTTGTGGGCCCACGACAGCTCCAACTTTCAGTCGAAGAATGGCAGCAGCAACTTCTCCATTCCTTTAGCCGTTCGCGGCCACCCATGCAATATATAGCGTGCGACACGGACTAACACTGGGTCTTTGGTGGTCAGCTCTTGTAATTCGTGGGTCGTTACAATACCTTCATCCAGTGCCTCCAATGACAGGACGTACTCGGGTGGGTCGCCATCCAACGTTGGCCCAGTCGCCTCTACTGTAAGTCTGCTGAGGGCATCTGCTGCCACCGTTAAATGCGAGCTGCCGCCATCGTTGGTGTCTGGCGATCAGGCCTCAGTAGCCCGAGCAGGGGTTGATGGTCAGTGACCAGGGTGAACTGCCGACCTAGAAGATAATCCCGGAAACGAGATACGCCAAAAATAAGTGCCAATGCTTCTCTCTCCAACTGCGAATAATTCTGTTCCGCCTTCATTAGCGTTCTGGAGAGGAATCCAATTGGCCTATGCTCATTTCCTTCTGAATGAAACAGCACTTCTCCTACGCTGTAGGGAGACGCATTGCATTTTAGCTTCAGCTCTTTGTTGGGGTCGAAATGAACCAACAGTTGTCCGTTCTTCAGGCTTTCCTTGGCTTGTTCGAATGCAGCCTGATGCGGTGGCAGCCACTCCCAGAGCAATTTCTTTTCCATTAGCCGGTACAACAGAGAGAGAAGCGAGGACATATTCGGCAAGAATCGTGCATAATATGCGAGCATGCCCAAGAAGGAATGCAACTCTGTGACATTACGGGGTCGTGGCGCTTACATGATAGCTTCTACATTCTTCTCAATGGGATGCAATCCTTCAGGATCTATTCGATGCCAAAGATACGTAACTGAAGGTTGTCTGAACTTGCATTTGTTGGGCCTAGGTTTCACGCCGTAGTCTCAGAATCGGTCTAATACTTCCTTAAGCCTCCCTCCGCTGTCACCGCTACGCTCCGACACTAGCACGTCGTCAAGGTAGGCTTGGATGCCCAGTAACCCGCAAAGTATCGCATCTGTGATGTAGAAGATGTCACATCCATCTTCCTTTGAAAGATAGCCGGCGCTGAAGCTATGCCGAACGGGAGTCTGTTATAACAATAGAAACCGCGATGGGTGTTAATGACCCACAACTTGCGGGATGCGTCGTCTAGCGGTACTTGGTTGTACGCATCCTTCAAATCTAACGTGCTGAAAGCCTCGCCCCCATTTAAGCTAGCAAACATGTCCTCGACTACCGGAAGTGGGTAATGCTCCACATCGCAAGCTGGGTTGAGGGTGACCTTAAAGTCTCCGCAAATTCGAACAGTACCGTCCTTCTTCAAGACTACTACGATAGGCGTAGCCCATTCAGCATGCTGTACCGGTGACAAGACTCCTAGGGCCACCAACCGATCAATTTCGCTTGAAACCTTGTCACGCAGCGCGTAAGGAATAGATCTAGCCTTACAAAATTTTGGCGTCGCTGTCGACTTGAGCTTCAGGCTGGCAGGAGGACCTTGGATGAGTCCAAGGTCTGCCGAGAAGACGTCTTCGTAGTCCGCAAGCATACTGTTCACCCTGTGAGCGGATGAACTGGTAGCGGCAGGTAATTCCGGCGCCATTAGCTGTCCAATCGTCACGCCCATATTGCTGAGTGCGGTTATCAGGTCACGTCCACACAGGCTCGGTCCTGCATAGTCAAGCACAATTAGTGTGCACATGATGGACACATTTTTGTACCGCACAGACAATTCGAGCTCACCCAGCATGGGCAGCTCTCCCGCGTAGCACCATAACTTCATTCGGGGCGCCTTCAAGTGTGGCCACTGTGCACCGTGTCACTCGTAGATATGGCGCAAGATGACGCACACTGGAGACCCTGTGTCGATTTTCATCTGTAGTTCAACACCTCCCCAACAAAATGTGCGTCGTATCGGTGGTTCCAATCCGTTTTTCTTTTCAGAGATTACGGTCCAAACGTGTGCCGCGCTGGCTTCATCGCTGCCGTCAGGGTTTGACGTGGTTTGCTTGACCATCAATGCTTTTACACTCTGTGCCCGTTTCGCACTCTGCCCATCTGATATTGGCGCGTCATAGCACATCCTAGCCAAGTGCCCGTGCTGCCCACAAAGAAAACAGCGTGCCTTCATCCACCGGCAGGCGTTATCGTCATGCCTCGTGCTTCCGCATCTTCCGCACGTTAGCGCTGCACTTCTGTTGTGGTTATCTTGAGATGAGCGATGATGGGCTTGCACTTTGAGCAACGTTGGCAATTCTATGCTCATATCTCTAGCATCGTTGTCCGCTGCTTCCGCTGAAATGGCTATAGCTTCGGTGTCTTCTAGCGTCAACCCTTCTTTCGTAAGTAGCTGCTTACGCAGGCTATTTGAGCGTACGCTGCAAATAATCAGATTCCTTAACATGCGGTCTAATGAGCTGCCAAAGTTGCAGTTGTCCGCTATGCGCCGTATGTCGACGAGAAACGCTTGCATTGACTCCCCTTCCTGTTGGCAACGCGTGAAAAACTTGTAGCTCTCTGCGGTCTCGTGACGCTTGGGGTCATAGTAGCTATTTAGCGCTGCAACTGCTTCAGTATACGTGAGCGAATTGGGAGTCTTTGGCGTGATTTGACCAGCTAGCACTTGAACTTTCTGCGTGCTGAGGGCAGCCACCAGCAGCACCCGTTGCTTCTTTGAGTCAGTAATGTCATTTGCTTCAAAATATGCTTCTGCCCTTAGGAGATATGGTTTCCACTTATCTCTGGTATCGTCGAACCCTGGTAGCTGAAGACTGGCCATGGTTCTCTTCGGTGTTTCACATCGCGGTAGTCCGGTTTCACCGCCGTGTTGGGCCGCTTTCACAGCATGGTCGGTATCCGTGATCCTCATCGCCACTGTAGTAACCGGCTGCGACAGGCAGCAGCACGAGACGCTGGCTGTTGGTGGAACAACATTTATTGAAGGTACTGCTGCAATATATATATTGCAGTGGTGAAAGGGTTTAGGAAAGGGAACGCAGATGGTAACTCAGCACAGGAGCCGGGGGTGGAAAGGGGTACACGAACGAGAGGGTGCAAAAAGCGTGCGCGCGCACAGCTGGCATGGCTGGTGCGCAACAACGTCAACACAGACAATATAACAGTCAGTTGTGTTTCCCATTTTCTTATTAGGCTTTCAGTAATCATGCCCTCAATTGGGTTTTTGCACTTCTTAGGGCATCTGTAGATATTCAGTTGGCCTGTCATGCTCCAACTCAGTGCGTCAGTGTTCACATCCTTCTGTAGGCTGTGAAATAAATATTGCTCAGCTCAAAACGACTCGCAACTTTTATTATGTAACATACATTCTGCAACCTGTGCATTAGGAAAAATTCTTGCATGCGTGCATTGCTCATTCCTGATTGCTACTTCACATTGTCTCTTAGGCTCATATGGCCTCCCTAGACCATGGTATTTCCCACTGACCCACAGCTACTGGTTTGGTGGGGGCAGACATGACCTTGAGTATGGGCCCCTGCGCTATTTCTGGCGGAAGTTACTGCGGAAGCATGTGGCCCACTTGTCTGTAACTGAAGAAGAGCAGGCTTGTGCAATGGAAGGTCGGACAGGTACTCTCTCTTATGTGCTACGGGCATGCTAAATCAGTCTGTGACATTTGTGACATTAATCAATGTTCGTAAGCAACTTGCATTATTGCTTCCACTAGTGAGATGGCTTCTTGGTAGAGAAGTTGCTTTTCCTTGAGCTAAGCATACAAAAGTTCCTTACTAAAGCCAGGGTTTGGCTGTAAGCTTAGAACAAGTTCTTCGCCATGTGATCTACTGAAGGTGCTAGCACACACAGGTGTAAAGTGAAATGTATATTAATATGTTATTATGCAGTGTGTTGATATTTTCATCCAGCCTAAACTGCTGAAATATGTTTGGGGTTTCAGCTGACAGTGGCTTTTTTGAGCCAGACCCATCCGAGCTGCCACTTGGCGTGTGCATCGACAACCTAGTGAAGGTAACTTTTCACTTGGGATCTTTGGTTTAAGTTTCTGACATTTTGTTTTATGATGTAAAACTGGTGATGCTGCCTAAACTATACATCGGCAAATTCAGTTCTGTTATGTGCACCGGATATATGCTGCAGTCAACTTCTGGTAATTCGAGCTTGACACGAGCGTTAGAATTGGTTGAATTATATGGCAGATTGAATTAAAAAGGAAGGGGAAAAAAAATGGCCTAATGTTCCATCTCTTTGTCTAGATTGAGATAACCATTGACCCTGTGGGATAAACAACAAAAACGCTTGATAAAGCAGGTACAATGCGTCAATGTGTAAATAAAGATCTGTCTCATGTGAGAATGCCTCTGTGGTTTTGAGCCTAGCTTCTGCTTACTCAGACACAGCTATCAAGTAGTATCTTAGAATCCTCAATCAGCACCTCAATCAGTACTGATTGAGGTTCTGCTGAACTGTATATGATCACATTGCACTGGAAACTTCTGCCTTGCAGTTGGCATTGACAAAATCCACTGAGGTACTCCCAGCAGCCAGTCACAAATCAATGTCTTCTACGGAGATTAACAGAGATTACAAATCCAACACTTGCTCATCTCCCACTTTCAGAAAGAAGTGAGGTTGGTCGTCAATTATATTTGTCTCTTTTTATTTACTCACTCTGTCACTAAAAATTGCGTACACATGGTCAATGTTGTGCGTCCATGTGCAGAGGTGGCGGGAAGGTCAGTGTAGGAACTTTAGTGTCATGCTTGTGGGTGTGCTACACGAAGAGAATGGACACGAGACGCCACATTCAAATAAACAATTAAAACTTATATTGCGAAGGAATAATCCAAATACAGGCAACAAATATGACAGAACAACAAACAAACAGTTCACAGAAAACAAAACATCTAAAATCTAATGTGACATAACAGCAGGACAGAGTGCATTAAGAAACAGTGCGAGAATTTAGCAGCCGGTTCACTGTTTAAATGTCTATCATCTGGCGTGGTGCAGTGATGGTTCACCACTGGAATTTGGCACTGTGGTTCTTGTGGATATAGAGGCTTGGTTGATCGTAATTATCGGCGGCGGCAGTGATTAGTTGAGTTGGTGATGACTGCGCCTGGCCTGGCGCAAAGTTGCCGGCCGGCTTTGCTCTTGCGGGCCTCTTAGCGCCCATCCGATCCTAAGTCGAATGCATCTGTCCTCCAACTGCCGTCCGAGGACCGGCAGTGATTCAACACCTGGTTGGGGTGTGCCCGCAGTTATTCAACACCTGGCCGGGGTGCGGTGTTTCTTTCTTTCTCATATTTCTCTGCCAAACACCCTGTGTCGAAGCACCTTTCTTTTGGTGTGTTTTTAGAGCGAAGCTTTCTTTGCCTCTTCCTTCAACTTTTCTGCTGCTGCTGCTGCTGCCGCTGCTGTCTTGCACGCCACGTCGGGGGTGATTCAATGCATGTATATACCTGGCAGGAACGTGGCAGAGAGGAACATCGATGCGAAAAACTCTTCTGGACCTTTCCATCGCGTGGTGATGGAAAGCTCCCTGGGTGTTGCCACATTAGCCTTTTGACAGCTGTAATTATTCGTGACCCCCCTCAAAAGCATTGCAGAAACAGCAGCGCTTACCTTTCGACTAACGTGCAAGTCCAGAGGGGAAGTGGATAGAATGGTAGAGAGGAGGCAGAGAATGGGTAGACCCGACGCAGTCGTGAAACGGGTGAATAACAGCCTTGCCACTCTCGCAGTTCCCATACAGGGGCAGAAAGCGGGAGAGAGAAAAAATGACGTGAGAAGGCATAAAAAATGCTACAACCATAGACAGGATAGTGATTGTGGGCAAACTTAAGGTACGGTATGGTACGGTTCTGCTATTTCTGAAATATAAACGCCATGCAAATTTGTCAAGCGAGCAACTTACACAGGGCGTGCAGACTCAAAGCTGCATTAAAGCACCGTAGAGTCTAGGCAACACCATGGAAGCGGTCGCACGTCAAATCAACACTTCTGTGCCTGCTGCGGTAGCTTGGTGGCTATGGCATTGCTCGACATTGCGGGTTCAATCCCAACCGTAGCAGCCGCATTTTGACAAGAGTGAAATACAAAAACACTAGTTCACTTAGATTTAGGTGCACGTTAAAAAACGTCAGGGTGTCAAAATTAATCCAGTCTGCTACTACGCCGGGCCTCATAATGCGTTTGTGGTTTTGGCACGTACAGCGCCATAATTCAGTTAATTTGACTTCTGCCACGATTATAAACAATGGTGCACAACTCCTCAAGCAAGCACGTCTCCCTGTGTCTTCTATGCATTATGCAGACAAACAGCGGTAGTGCACGCAAAGTAAGGTTTAACATCAACTCACCACTCTCATATTGGACTAAACGCTGAAGAAATTAAACATTCAGCGTCAGCATCACTGCTAATTATCATCAATCAAAGCAAACAGCATAGAAAGCTTCGCTTACATCGATTCCCACAGTGCGTAATATCTGCATAATGTTTTAAGTTTGGCTGTATGGGGACAGCCTTGAGAATTTCGTCGAGTCATCTGGTTCCACTGTCTCGCTGCTGCTTTGCAGGCGGAACGTGTCTCTGCAGGCAGAACATGTCTTGTGGGGAAGTACCTCAGTCACTAAAGCCAGAAAGCTCCATTCTACTCATGACTACTCCATTCCGAAAGGTGTGAATGGCGGGCCATTTGATATATGTTCATGTATAAAGAAAAATTTTCATTGTAATGAGCAGTGTCTGTGTGATTGACAACTGAATATAATTTATGAATTGTTTCATTCAATAAGCACAATGAACCCTGGAAATTATGGGACAGGCACTAAAGTGCGGGCTCCCAATTATTTAACTCCTACCAAAATATACGAAGCAAGGTGTTCATGCAGCAGTACTAATCAGTGCTGCATTCAGTGCCTGAAACTGCAGCAAAAGCTAAATTCAGCAATATTGTCACAAAGAAAACAGCAGATTGAATGTTTGTAGTGCATAAATGATTAAAATAAATTTCGAATTACAAGCAGAAATAAATGCTGAATTACAGGCAAGAATAGGAGTGTGGCCCTTTTAAATTATTTCACATTCACTCTACAAAATGTGTGTTATTAGAAATACGAAGGAGTGGCAAGAGAAAGAGAAGAGGAGGAGGAGGGGGGGGGGGGCGCCAAGCAGCCGCCCGGCTGCCAGGAAGCAGAGTGACACCACTGGGTGTATTTTGGCTGTGCTACTTGCAGGCTGCAGGCATGAATTGCTTGCCTTCCTTTTCTTCCTCCATGTTCGCTTGCTGGGCAATGATGTTTTGCCCCGCTATTGATGTTTTGCCCCTGCTAGCATTGCAAGTCTTGGTGATTGCGTGCCAGTGCAATGTTTTGGCTATCAACAGCTGTGTAGGTGCACACATCATCCATAGGTAAATTATCCGATGTGTGCTATTTTCTGGATCAGTATAGCAGAAGGTGTGGCCTACAGTAATACATTACTGCCAGCTGAGACCTTACAGTGAGATTATATTAATTTAAGTGAAAAATTGAATTAACTGGAGTCAAATTAATGGATGTCTACTGTATAGAATGTATTTGGCAAAATACCTGCAGTTGGTACGGTAATGCTGTCTTTTCTTGCCGTACAGCCCCTGCTGGAAGTAGGTCCATCCAAGTCGTTAGAAGCAAAGTACATGAGGCAGATTAAAAGAGCGGCAGATTCAGCAGTTTGTACAGACAGAGAGTATAGTTAAGCCACCTTATAATGAAATTGGTTATTTATTTATTTAATTTATTTATAGCATACCTACATCGCCATAAAGGCATTATGTAGGGGGGGAACATAACGTAACCAATAAGAACAGAAAAGCATTTCGCATAGGTATGCTCATATACATAATAAACACTGCAATTTTATTTAAAGGGACCCTGAACTACCCCTTAGACTTAGTGAAATAACATAGTCCACGGGTAGCATACGCTGCTGTGAACATCTCAGCCAAGTTTTGCTCTCGTACACTGTGCATTGAGCTCGCAAGCGGAGCACGAAGTCACCTTTCTCTCAACAGAAGCCATGATGTTCACTCGTTCCTGGGCGCTTTATTTCGTAATAAAGCAGATTCCCATGTGCGGCTGCTATTGGTAGCTGCGGTCGGCTACGTAGCGTAGATACTGCGGCCGCCGTGGAGTGTCAACCCGAGTCCACTGGCTAAGCGCACGTTTAGCGCGTAGTGGGCAGCGAAATCGGATGCCGTGGTGTCTACATTAACATCCAAAATGAAATTTGAACTGCGCGCCACGGTGACATTTAGAAGCCGGAGTGTTGTGGCCATGCCCCATTCCGCCATAGCCTTCACAGTGCAAGGCATTGAAGAAAGAATGGGAGCACAGCAGAGGCTGTGTTTGATTGCAAATAACTCCGCTTCTGCTGAACACATGAAGTACTTTTTGGTGCAAAGTATTTTTGAAATAGCCTATTTTCACTTCAGATGCCTTTCTCCACTTTGATAAAAAGTGGTTCAGGGACCCCTTAAAAAAAACATATAAATAATGTGAAGAAGCTTTAAAAAAAATTAAGCACATGCATTTGTTATTCAGGAGCAATGTCACAGCATAGAAAATAATAATTCATTATTAGATGCATTTACCAAATCATTAGATAAGCTGTTCCATTCTCTTATTGATTTGGGGGAAAAAGAGTAGTAAAAAGTGTTTGTTCTGCAGTTATAGCCTGAAATCAGTGATTCCACTCCTGCGCCAACTGCGCCAAAGTGCGCCAAACGGAATTTACTGCGCCATCCTGATACAATCGTCAAAAATTGCGCCTAACTGCGCCAAACAGTCTCGGATTTGACCGCGTCTATCGCCTACAATTGCACCACCGGGAAATTAAAACTTGCAACGTGATGATTCGGCGAGCCTTAGTTGCAACCTTAGTTGCGAACGAGAGACGAAACAGCACTAGCGCGTGTGTCTCGATTAAGCCACAGCGCCACGCAAGGCGCCGGCAAGGCGGCTCGACGGCAAAGTGCAGTTTCTGCTGAGGCTCGTGGCATCAAGGTCAATTGGCGATTCATCGGCGGACGTTATCTACTCCGGAAACGCACCTAGTAGAACCCCGCCGATACGTTTTTCACGGGACCGTAAAAATATAAAAAATAAAAGATGTAAGAGCGGAGAAACAGGAACAATTTAGAAATTAGAGTAGTGTTGAACTGCACACAATATTATTTTAATTCTTACGTGTGAAAAAAAGTCGTAGTTTCGCCCGAAAGCCGAAGCATCGATTGCGATTGCAAATTAGTAGGCAGCTATACAAAGTAAGTTCACTTATTAACTGTGTTAACAAGCATGGTGTCAGCGCGCACAGGCAAACAATAACACACCACACTCGATGAGCGCGGACACGCGCTGTCAAACGCTGGCATGAGGATGCGTCGCAGCAGCAGTGAACGAAGTGACCTTTCTACTTGTGTCTATCGCTTCCACGCAAACTGAGCGCCAAGAACACACATCAGGCACAAAGCTACTAGCCGCCGACACACCTACACTACCTAAACCACCATGGCCTAGACTCTGCCCGCAACGCAGATCGCCTTCAAAATATGGCCCGTGCGACCACGCGCTGCCGCGCAGTACGCAGTTGATGCCAGAGTACAACGCCGCCCGCTCTCCCTCCCTCCCCCTCGCTGGTGCCTCGAGCGGGACGGAAGGCGCGCTTCCTCCCTGCTTTCCTTTCTTGCGCACGCAAGATTTGGCCGCGGACGTTGGCTCCGAAAATACGTCATAGGTGTCGCCCCCGGCACTTTGGGCAGCAGATCCCATCATCAAGCCACCAAGCCAAGCGACATGAAAAGTCAAAATGGCCGCTCGGGCCGGCAGTTAGCAACGCATCATGCGGGAACAGTCCCACATTTGTGACGCAACAGCGGGGTTACCAATGCACTGGGTCCTATGGGAGGTATGCCGGGACTGGCCAAAAACGACGTAACAGCCGGGAAAACGCAGCACCCGGGAACGTAACAGCGGGGTTCTACTTTAGCTTGTTTGAAGCGCAGCATGACATGTGATTATAATAACTGCATGCTGCCAATGTGTCCATCATTTCTGTTTCTAAATAAACCGAATGACACCTGGGAAAACTAGCAATATATGAAACGATATCAATTTGTGTGTGTGTGTGTGTGTGTGTGTGTGTGTGTGTGTGTGTGTGTGTGTGTGTGTGTGTGTGTGTGTGTGTGTGTGTGTGTGTGTGTGTGTGTGTGTGTCGCATGCAGAGAAGAGCATTTTTTTTCTCCATGAGATCTGCAATGGATGGAAATGTGTACCAAGCTTCTCGTAAGAACGTACGAATTATTAGGTCTTTGAATGTAAATTGCAACTCGCTTTTTCAAAATACTTCAGGATGTGAAAAATCAGCTGCTCCCAATTGCCAAATTTCCTGCTCCAAAGTGCTCCAAAATGAAATTTCTGATGCTCCAAAAATTACTCCAAATCAGAAGTCCGCAGTAGCACCACTGCTGAAATTTTTTTTTTTTTATAACGTCGAGTGTACGGATTGTAATTATTACGAACAAACCTTACTGCTTGGTTCTGTAGATGTTCCAGTCTATTAATGAGGTAATCTTGATAGGGATCCCATGTTGCACAGGCATAATCAAGTATTGTCCTGCTATGTAAAAAGTATAGAGTTTCCTTAACTTCGCGTGTTGTTTGTTTGAAATTTCTTTGAATAAAATGTAGCATGGGGGGTGGTGGCGAACTAATGTTATGTTAATGGTAATTCCTCTTCTATATAAAAGCTGGTCACCTGTGTTTTGTCAAACAATATTGTTCATATATCTCACTGAACTGTACTTATTTTTGTACGTTGTTCATATGGTTTCCCCTTACAATAATGAATAACTAAATAAAATGTTCATAGAAAACCATGCACTTAAAATTTTTTTTGTAACAATGAAATATTTCCTAGAAATGAATATAATGACACATTATAGTTAAAAATAAAGATTTAATGATCATTTTGCTCCAATTAAGCAGAAATATGGCAACACACTATGTTGCTGTCAACTTGCCTCATAGGGCAGTTTGAGACTCCTGCGAGCTGTTGGCCAACTGCCGACATCTACCGGCCACACTGCTGACCACACTGTTGAGTTAGCAGCCACTGTAATTCGGCACTCTATCATTGTACTCTACTCCAGCACTCCACCACTGCCACTTTGCCACTGCATGCAACCCCACCGTCAACTCCTGCACTCTGTGCATATGACACGCTGCCCTTTGATTGAATATTGTGTACTATTATGCCAAAATGAAATACGGAACACATGGCTTGCGGTACATTCTGCACCATCTAACCTCTAACCGCGGCTGCGATGAACTGTCAAGATAAGGGATTGGCAGCTTCATGTGCTGCTCTCGTGTTCTCAATGATTGCCCAGCTTGTCAGCATTTCATCTGTGTGCTGGCAGATCACTGCAAGCCTCTGATTTTGTGCAACCCCCATCACCTGGCAACAGCCTAAGTAAATAGCTTTATTGTTTAGAAGTGCCCACTTGTGTCTAGCAATGACAACTATAGCCATTTTATGCCATGATTTACAGCAAACAAGGATGGCTTTGTTATGTAGACCATTGTTCATACCTGACATACATTTCGCTTGGCCTAGGTTGAGTTGTGCTGTGACATTTGTATCCTTTTTTTCCATTTCTGGTTTTGTGAAAAGCTAGTACTAGTATGTAACAGGTACATTTTCAACCAATGTTTTAAAGGACAAGCTTCTTCATTATTTCACTCTCTTTGCAAAATGTGAACATTGCAACAATACAATTATATTTGCAGCACTATTCATTCATGTCTTTGTAGATCTGCTTAATAATTGTTCTTTTTTTTTCAGATTTACAAAGATGGCAAGAAACTTGCTGTAAACAAGCTCAGCCTAAATTTGTATGAAGGACAGATAACTTCCTTCCTAGGACACAATGGTGCTGGAAAAACTACAACAATGTAGGTGCTCTTGTAATAAGGATAAATTTAGTTCACATGCAGAAAAGCGGCACTTGTCGCTTTCGTCATGACAGTTTTAATTGTTGCTAGAGTGGTCTGTCTTGTAAATCATGCATTTACAGGAGAAATGTTTGCTGACTGCATGTTAGTATAACTGTGTGATATTTACCTTGTAGGTGACTTTTTTTCCCAAGGAGACAGTATCACTGTAAAGAATGCTTTCATTCTACAAGGATATTTTCATATGTTCTTTAATAGCATCCATATGTTCAATAATAAAAGGAATGTAAGATCCTTTGTGATGTGTCTCTCTAGACTGTAGTCTTTTGCAGTTCTGTTCACTCACCAAGGAGACATAAATTTAACCTGCATTTTCATGAGTTTGTCTTGTTGCAATCTAATAAAGGCTTATAGGTTGCATTGTTTTTTGTTGGTTAGGTCAATTCTTACTGGGCTTTTCCCACCAACATCTGGATATGCAACAATATATGGACATGATATTCGCACAGAGATGGATGTGATTCGACAGAGTATGGGCATGTGCCCACAACACAATGTGTTGTTTGATGAGTAAGTGGACCTGGCACTGGCTATAAATATTTTTGGGGGGTATTTTGCATTGGTTGATTAATCCTGCCTTAGTAATACCTAATAGCAGATATGCAAGATTCTGAAACGCAGCTTGTTTGTAAAGTACGTATAAAATTAACATCTTGCATTATGGAATGAATAGCTTGTAGGGAAGACTTGATAGCACAGAGAGAAGAAAAGTGAAGGAAGGAAACACAGAATAGGTGCTGCACTCTCAACTACCTAGTTTATTCATCATCCAGAGCCTACATTCACATGTACACACATACACATGCAATCCAGATACATTATGGTGAAGAATCACAGTTATCTAAATGCAGGACTTCACTTTCTAAAAGTACCACAGATACCACTTTCTAAAAGTACCACTAACACCTTTGTGGTTATAGTACACCATTGTGTGGTGTACTATAAGTCCAGCCTAGTACCCTCATTTCTAAATATGAAATACTTGTAATAGTTTCCGCACTATCATATCCTTGCTTTTGCCCAGAATCCTAATCTTATTGAATCAAGGCTTACACTTGCTGGTGCTGCAATACAGAGGACATGCATATTCTCCCTTTCCTTTACCGAAAGGTCATGGTCATGTACCCAGTCAATCATATAATGTGCATCCTGACCCACATCCCACATGACAGCAGTACCTTGTAGACAAGGCCAGTTGTGCACTTCACATGTCACCTGGCCTGCTTCTTTTTCCATCCAGACTTTCCACTGGTGCTAAAAGTGTGCAAACATAGACGAGCAAGTCTGTTCAGCACTGAAAAAACAGTACAGACACCATGCCTGTTTGTTACCTTTTTAAGGTTATAGGATTTTGTGTATGCGTGCACCAATAACAGTAGCCCAATGTTTTCAGAAAATGAAGGCACCAACAAAATATATTAGGAGGATACAACATAATTAATTATAGACTTCTTTCCTTGTCCCATATTTGTCACCTTCGTCACACGAGATATATGGCAGATCTATCGGCGACACTGCACATCCTGCACGGCTTTCATTCTTACCCCTCTGGGGTTAATATGGCAATACATTTCTCACAGCACTGGCCTTAGTGTTCTTTCCAGGCCTTTCATAATAAATCACTTTAACAGTACCTTGCTGTTCTGCAGTTTTTGTTACCATTTAAAGACCTGTGAATGGACACACAGAAATGGAAAGAGGTCCATTTTAATCATTAGCCAGTCAACAGTCTGTGTGCATTCCCTAAATATTCCTTTTCTTTCTTTGGTAATATGTAAATTGGGGATGCAGATGGCATTGTCGATGGCATGATAATTCCAGCTGTGAGCATCTCTTGAAGGTCCCTTCGCAACCAGTTATTTTTGTCATGTGGGAGGCCATATGGTTTCCTGTGGACTATCATAGTGCAACTTTAAATGGTACTTTTATAGCATACAGGGGTTGCTGGTAAGTAAGCACCAATGCAAATTAAGTCAGCATAGACATTTTGAACATCTTCCAATCTCATGACAACTCGTACGTTTTGAGCATTCTGCTACCAAACTCAATATGTTCATGCATTAAGTCATGTTTCCAAAAGATGGTGATTCCTAAAGGGACACTAAAGAGGAACAGGAAGTTCAGCTGGAATAAAAGAGGGACCTTCAGGAATGTATGCAGTTTTTGTTGGGTGCAAAAATATGAGTTATTAGCGGAGAAATTCGTAAACAAAGACCAAATATCTCTTCCTCAATTTCTCTCACCCCAGATTTGGCACTGAAGCAGTTTCGTCACAGATTTCGTTTCTCTCAGCGAATCAGAGGGCGCCATGATACGTCACCGCTTGCGTAAACGGCATCATGGCTGCATGGCCGCTGCGTTTGCGTTCGCCGTGATGGATACCGTTGCTGCTGCTGAACCTTGCAACGAAGAGCTTGCCAGGGAAGCAGGACTGCATTTCAGTGATATTCAGTGAAACGGAGCGCGAAATTATCCTCTGTGCTCGAGTGGTAGGTGTTTCCGTGTGCGATGGCGGTCAGCCACCAGCCGCGCCGGCGGAAAGCAGAGCCTTGTTTTCGTCGACGGGGCAAGGCGTCCGGTCCGCCAGGCAACGATGTTCCTGACAGAACAAGCGTAGAAAGTTGCGCGTGTACTCGGTATGGTTTTTTCGTGGCTTTATTTGATGACATTCAGCACTCACCGAGCCACCAGTTTGCTGCTGCAGGGGCACCAGTAGGGGGTTTGATGAAGGCCGCATTGAGGGAACAGCTGCTCGAGAAAGGGCTGGCCTTTGGGGAACGCCAAGATACTTTCCGACGGCAGGATTATATACCTTAATCCGAGGGCGAGAAATGCAGAGAGCACACCATCGGTTTCTCTGGCTCTTTTGCTGTTTTATCATCGGCAGAGCACTGAGCCATTGCGAACGCCGGGGCTCATCACGTGGCACCACATGAAATGACACAATCGGGTCAACACTGCCGCTGTCCCTGAGCAAGCGCCCTTGGGCCGTTTATACAGCCCTCAACACTACACACACGAGGCATTTTCCGGCTGTTTCCCGCGAAGTCAACGTTTTTCAAGCTACGCAACACGCAACCAAACACTGCAACACTGTAGAGTGGAACAGGCGCGCGCGATGATGCATGGAGCAAAAACGAAACTACGAAACTATTTCGACCGGATGTAGCGCCATGACATTTTTTCTTATTTATTTAATTTTGCGCTAAACTTGTACTTCCTCGCTTGAAACGGTTTAAAAAGTTGGCAAATGCGGTTTATGTAGGTTTAAGGTGTATTTCATTTTGTGTTTTATTAACAGCGATAAATCGCTCTCGACCAATCGCGACCGGGCTGCGTTTGTGATCTGTGACGTCACGAACGTGTAGTGCGGGAAATACGAAGGGGCGTCAGCACCTATCCTTCAGTTTTTCACTTTTTTCTCGCTTATTAAACCTCTGTTTGCAGTAAGAATGGTGTGACTGTGATCGTGAAAGGATAATGTACCATTTAAGCACAACTTCCGGTTACCCTTTAAGTGAGTAGAGTTGAAGCACAAAAGGAAGACGGGGACAACCAGGACAGACATGGACATGCACCAGGACAACGATAGACACGGACACATACTTAAATGTTTGATATCAGGCTTTGACTGTATAAAACTGAATTCCAGAGTGCTTATCACAAGGGCGTGAGCACTAAGCTGCATATGTATTGAAACTTTACAGGAGCTGTTGTGCAATCCTGCAAAAGTCTTGTTTTACTGTTATAGCTGTGAACTTTGATAACGGTCACGATGGATTTATTTCTTCTCTATCAATCCTTATTTCATTAAGCTAACCGATCCACTCATTTCGACAGAATTAACATCTCTTTCATTCCCCTTCGTTTTTACGTGAAGTTCATGGTTTCTTAGCAGGTAAATGGTGGCACTCTTGATTAGTGAATTTGAATGCTCACTTATTTGTTGTTGACAGTTCGCTTCATGATTGAATAAGTTCTGAAACCTTGCTCTGCACGTTATACTCTCTGGCCCTGAGCAGTTGATTCCATATGCCTTTGAAAGTAGGATTGAGCGCCAGACGATGTCCAGTGAACGATGTGCAGTGTACTCTAATTGACAACGTACAGTAAACCCTCGTTATAACGAAGCCACTTTACTCGAATTAACACTTTATTCTAAATTTTCTCCAGTCCCGACCCAAATGCATGCATTTGAACGGGATTACTTGAAGCATACCGATAAGCTGCTCCACATAGAGCGAACTGTGAAGGGCTGTGTGCGCTGTGACGGCAATGCTCAGCACTTTTTGTGCCGAGCGAAGGGAATCATGCCGGGCGAGCAAGCGACCACCCCCTGCCGCCAGCTATGCCATCACACCGTCTGCTCACCCTTTTCCTCCATGCTGCACCCGCGTGTTATCATTGGCGAGCAGGTGAGCACTCAAGGCGGCGCTCAGCGCCTTTCGTGCCTAAGCCCTTTGAATAAACTAAACGTAGTGACCCTCCTCTCGTGGCTTCTCGCCACACGCACCTTCTCTCACCGCTCGCCCTCTCAGCATGTTCTTTTTGATTGTGGTGATGGCGCTGCGCAGCACGCGGATCATCGCCATCATGGCCACGCTGCTCACCACGATGGCAGAGCTTTTTCCACTCCTTTTGGGCAGAAAGTCGATTGCGCATGTGCGTGTTTCATACGGCGGGCAATTTGAATTGAGTTGCAGCTGCGATTTGATAGGTTAGGTTAGGTTTCACTTTCACACATACAACTACCAGGCGGCGTCTCCGCCACGAAGTTGTGCTAAATGTTCTGCGGTTGTGCCTTCACACGGGCGCGCGAGCGAGAGTTACAAAAAGAAGGGTGAAGAGAGGGAGCCACACCGCAAATTGCACGGAGGAGGGCGTGGCTGTAACTTGGTTTTAATCGCCAGCCGAATCAAAGCCGCGCATGCGCAGTCGACTTTCTGCCCGAAAGGAGTGAAAAAAAGCTCTCCCCACCGCGATTGCGCATGGCAATCAAGAGCAACTGTCATGGTGTCGGCGCAAAAAAAAAAAAAAAGCCAAGAAAAAAGAAGGCACGGCCAGCAGCGTGCAGAAGCTTGTGCGCTTGCTCCGGGGAAACAGCGCGAGCGCAACTACATGACTCCGCTGCACCAACGGGGAGACGCGGATAAGCCCCGGACCCCCTCACCTGCCCTCGCTCGCTGGCTCGGGCGGCAAGATAAAAGAATGTCGTTACCTTTAGTTTAATTCAAGGGGCTTATTCGAGCTGAATGAGCGAGTGATCCTCACCGTTGGCGCACCCTTTCCCTCCGTGCTGCACCCGCACAGCGCTGTAGCGCTGTGGAAGTAGCGTGGTGTGGAAGTAGTGGGCAACCATATTCCATGGCACTGTAGAAGTAGTGCGCAACAGGATAGACAAATGTTACTCCGCACCGCCTTCTGCGTGCTCAGCATGCCCAAAGTTACCCGAACCAAGACCCTATTGGCTCCCTCCCGCAGCTCGCGCAAAGGAGCCAATCGTGACCAGAAGTGTGTCGCGTGATACCCGCATTAGACTTTGGCGGAGTTTTACTATTTCACCTCTACTGTTCTAGCTTTTATGGAGTAGTCACTTTTATCAAATTACCGCTTAAATAATTTTTTTTTGCTGTATTGTTCACTTCGTTATAACGAGGGTTTACTGTATTTCAGACTGTAAAGAACACCAACTATCCTTAGCTGTCCTGTCTGCGGTTGCAATCCTTCATCATTCTGAGCAGTAGAAGGGTAATGACTGAGTCTAGCAGCTTTGGGTTGGCCAGCTGAGGCAGCCTTTTCTAAAAAAAAAAAAAAAAATCAAGAAGAGTCCCATTTCAGTGTTTCTAGGGTTGGCCTTTTCTTATTGGCGAACAGGGTTCAAGCTGAACGCGGATAAGAAACTTGTTTTTCATTTTCCTCAATCGTCATTAGCATGCTTCATGATCCTTTGGTCGTAAGGTTTCTTTACACTGCCCAAGACGTACAGGCCTAGATTTTGCATGTTGTCAACATCAATCGTCCATTGGTTGCTCTGGCAGGTCACAAAGATGGAGCTGAGATAGAGTCACAAAGATGAAGCTGAGGAACTGCGATCGAACGCTTTCGGTTTCCCAAGTTCATACATGGATGCTCATTGTCTTACATTATCTTGATGATTGTGCTAGGAATCCCTGACTGTTTGTGTGATTGTCTGTATTGGCTTTCGACTTTGCTGCAAAGAAAAATATTTACAGTGTTACATTTACATTCACTGATATTTTTAGTCAACTTTGTCAATTCGAAGCCCTTGCGTTGGGAAACAGTCTTTCTCTTCACTTTTGACACTTCTTGACAGAAATGAAGTTCTTGACCACCTGATGTGCCTTTTGGTTGTACACTTCAGCTGAAAACACCATGAAATGGCCTTTCTTATCAGCCTTAAGTCATCGATAGTTCCTTTTGATGTATGACAGGCAGATCTTGTAAAACTGTTGAGATGACTGTACTTGGCCTTTATAGCTCTTCCAAGGGTGTCAATGTCATCCACCTTTCAATGAGTGCCTGTTAATCTTTTGCCACTGCTCAGACTGGCTGTCCTATGTTTGTGCACTTTTCGGATGGGCAAGAAGTTCAACTTCACATGTATAAAGAAGCGCACACCAGGCTGCACAGGAAGTGTACGGTTTCTTTTTTGCGAGAAACAGTTATGTGGGAAGTCCTCTATGGGTCAGACTGCACGGTGCTTGAATGCCTGTGCACATGAACATGAACTTTACAGAATCAAGGATCAAGGACAAAGGAATGTGCATTTTTCTGTGCAATGCTGCACCTACAAGCGTGAGCCTTGGTTTGATAAGATTGGGATTCAGGACAGAAGCAAATATATGACAGTTCTCGAGCTATCGGTAATATTCCATGCGTGTATTTTAAAAAGAGGCACTCGCTGCATTAGTGATACATGAGCATTTTTTTTAAAGCAAATTCCCATTTTTTTTTATTTAGGTAATTTTTTGCTGATATGTATCTGTATCATTTGTGCATGTGTGTAGGTCGGTACATGTCCAGACTTTGGCCTAAGGGTTAACTAGTTGAGAGTCTAGCACCTGTCCTTTGTTTAGTATGTTTACACTACTTGTGCTCGCTCAGTTAGTGGTAGTATGTCTTCTGTAAATGGGAACCAACTTACCTAGCAACAAGCCTTTTTTAGTAGCTTTCTTGCAGGACTTTGTTAAGTTGATGCATAGATAGATGGGTATTTTTCTGTTGATTTAAAACTTCTTAAGACTGGCAGGTAATTTGACTAGGGCAATGTAAAAATAATTATTCTTACACTTATGTACACTTTTAAAAATTTCTGGCACGCTTTTGAAACTGCGAATGATACTTTTTATTCCTTCCAACAAGTTATCTTTAATTGGAAATAGCAAGAAATTAGTGCTAAAGAAGAAACAAGCCTGTCGAGTGCATAGAAGGAGATTATCTTCAACAATGTGGTATGCTTTTCTCAGAACCTGCTTGCAAATTTCTTGGCATGGTCTTACTACCAGCATTGTCTGTATAAAAGATCGTTAATTATGAGCATTAACCACCAATAGTGTCTTTAGTAATTTGATTTATTTTTTTTTCCAGGTTGACTGTAGAAGAACACTTGTGGTTTTATGCTCGTTTAAAGCACACTCCAGATGTCAGCATCAAAGATGAGACAGAAAAGCAAGTGCCACCTTGGTTGAATAGACTTGCATTTTGTGTTGTTAATTACACTCGCAAAGAACATCTTAGACATAAAGTACACATTTCAATATGGGGATGATACATTGATGCAGTGGTACTAAACAGAAACAGCGTTATCTATTGCTCTCTTCGATCTTGCTCTTTCAAGTATAATTTGCTAAGTTTAATCAAGAATTATTTAAAGAATAATTTGAATAGACTTTGAACCTTCTGGTGTTCAATTTCATAAGCATCTTGTTGGTTTAAATCGACATTCAAGCCAGGATTGCATCTAACATTTCCTGTATGGGCTGATAAAAAATATCGAAAGCCATCAGCATGTTAAAGGCAAATACTAAGTTAGCGTGGATGGTTAAAATACTCTTCCAGAAACCTCGCAGCGCTTGTTTCATGCCAAGAAAAGACTTAGCTTACGAGAAAATTGTGTCTGAAGGGTCCGCATGCCCTTCACGCAATTCAAATCACCCGCCCCCGAGCGGGGGGAGTGGGCAATTTAAAAACTAATCTATCACTTTAAGTTGACTTGATATTTGCCTTTAGTGTCCCTTTAAGGTAAGTCGGTAGGTGAAAATAATAATGTTTTTTTTGCTTTTGTTGATATTCAAGACACCGTTTCTGTTTTGCATAACATGTATTATGCATTATCATTTCCTTTTCTTTTTTCACAAAATTGTGTTAAAGTAAATTGATGTAGCAAGAAACTAAACTGATTTTTTATTGCATCCTTCATACATTACAGTGGCTAGCCCATAGCAGTGGCTTTATGGATACTATAAACAGCACATGACTTTGCATCTGGGAACAAATACAGGTTATGATTTTATTTCTAGCTGAGCCACGAGAGACTGGAGTACTTTTTTTTTATTTGTTTTTTATGGCAGTCGTGGGTGCTTCAAAAAATGAAAATTCAGTTACGGACACACAGCATGGCATCATGGCGCAACATTGTTAAGTGCTATTCCTACACTTCTCAAACGCAACATTGCCCATGTGATTATTATGAAAGCGTTTGGAAATTTAGTGTGTTGCTACACAGTACTGTGGCTGAGCAGGGGTCCTATTTCAAATGTGCAATGTGGACAGAGGTGCATGTCATATGAAAAAAGGGGTACAAAATTTAGATGGCAAGTCAGAAACAAGAAGTCAGATTGGTGGCGTCTGTCTGTTGGGCTACTGAATTAATGCACATTTATCGCTTTATGAAAACGAATTCTTTAAGTAAACGCCATTTCTTCAGTTTAAAACAGTTACCTCAAGACAATTTTTTTATAGTCATGCCATTATCTCCAGGTGGCAAAGGATGCAACAAAATTCTTGGCTAATTTAGAGAACACATGTATCTTAATTAACTGAGCTAGAGTTACTGTAGCCAATAAGCACATCTTTGCGATAAACTCTCATATGATGAAAATCATCAAATAAAAAGCATTAAAAAAAGAACTCCAAAATTAAGCAATTAAGTATTGCTCATTACGACTATAGTTAAAGAAAAATTGGCAAAAGTGGTTGAGTAGAGGTATACCGACATCATGGTGAAATCATGGCAGGTATACTGCCTACCCAATTACCTTAAGTGGCTGTCTCGACTAAATGTTGCCAAGAATTAAAAAAAATAATAAAGGGTATTACGCGAATGATGCCCAGTGTATATCTGTAGGTGTTGCTCATGCTAGTCATCAGCATCTTTTTCATTTTGGACAAATAATTAGTTACAAGAAGTTTTATTAGTAAACTTTTAATTAACTTGCCTAATGATAAGGTGTCAATATAAAATTTGTAAGGATGTTGGGAAACTACAGATAATTGCATTTGAAGCAATGTAGGTCCCTGTGTGGTTCCTTTTTCTGCCGGAAAAAGCAAAGCCCATGTAATTTTAAAATAATGTGACAATGCATTTGCATACCAGTGATAGCAGTGATCTCAATTGTAAACCTCATTATGTAGTACACTGTGTATCTAAAGCAGATTCAAAGCCAGGGTTTAGCATTTGATAAGGACCGAAGATGCACTCCTAAAGCTACTGATGTCAAGGGGGAGAGAGAGCATCTGCTAGTTCACAGTGCAATAAACTATGTCCATGTTTGATGAGGTTTACGCTTCAGAGTGCTGCAAATCCCTGGTGCATGAATGCATTGTCACAAAGTTGTTTTTTTTTTTTGGGGGGGGGGGGGGGGGGGGGGGGCTTTCTTCTTTCGTCACACACGTACATTGCTCTGAAGGCTGATATAGGTCACATCTTGACATCCTCCACAACTCTTCTACTGACACCTTATCAGTTAAGTAAGTTCATTAAAAGTTAGCCAATTAAACTTAAATAAATAATTATATTTTAACAATGAAAAAGATACTCACAACTAGCATGAATAACGCCCATCAACTTAGATGAGCGCTATTCATGTAAAGCCCTCCATTATTTATGAATTCTTGGTGACGTTTAGTGGGGACAGGTGGTACATGCTGATAAGTGTACACTGCGCAGGCTGGGAAGAAAGGAATCAAGGTTTTTTTCTTGATCACCATCTTGAGCATGTGACATACCTTGATGCACAATAGTGCATGCATGATTATGCTCTTTAAGTTGGGCATGCAGCCTACAGTTTATTTCAAAGATACATGCTAGTGCTGTCTATGCAGGATTATCCAGGACCTTGGTTTGCCCCTGAAGCGCTTCAGCAAAGTTGACTGCCTGTCAGGTGGCATGAAGCGTAAGCTGTCAGTGGCTATAGCCTTTGTTGGAGGCTCTCGTGTGGTAATCCTGGATGAGCCAACAGCAGGTGTGGACCCTTACTCTCGTCGTGCCATATGGGACCTCATTCTCAAGTACAAAAAAGGTGGGTGATCTTTCATTTATACTTTAAACGTGCATTTCAACGGTGGAGTATTCCAGTAGGCCAGTGCTGGGCTTGGTTGCCACAATGTGTGTTCCTTGACAAACCCAATGTCTTCTCTACCATTTGGTTTCTATATTGATTTTTGAAAGACAGCGAAGTCAGGTGCTGCCCAGGTGATGACCAAAACTTGCTCAGTATCTGGCATTCAGCTGCATGATGTTCTCATGCAGATACACAATTACAGTAAAGGAATGTAGATTTCAATGCTTTGGCTTTTTGCGTTCTTGTTTGTCTTATGTCACTTTTTAAGCTTTAGTTCTTTTTCTCTCCATATTATTAATTTTAAAAGCCTTGAAATCATCACTGTAATTATTGCCCCATGGACAGCAATTATGAATGACACAAAAGGAGATACATTACACGTGTAATGATTCACTGAAGTTGTCTTAGAAGATCCAATGTTTGTAACATTTAAGTTAACTTTGATATTGTTACAAGAGGCTTATTGAACTATATTTGTCTGAATGCCTCACCTGAATGCTGTACTAAAATTTTATGCAAAATTAAGTTCTTTGTGTCTGTTTCTAATTTTTACAATGTTCTGTTTTCCTGTTGAAGTGAATTAGCTGAGAAATTTTGCATATCTTTACTGTCACTTTATTTTCTTAAAGGGGCCTTGAAGCACTTTTTATCGAAGTTGAGAAATGCATGTGAAGTTAAACTAGACTATTTCGGAAATACTTTGCAGCAAAAAGTACTTCCATGCATGCAGCAGAAGTGGAGTTATTGGCTATCAAAGATCGCCTGTGGACCCCTTCGTTGTGCTCCCTCTCCTTCTTCAATGCCTTGCACTGCGAAAGCTATGACGGAGTGGCGCTTGCCCACAATGCTCCGCCTACTAAACGTCATCGTGGCATGCAGTTCAAGTTGCATTTTGTATGCTCTCGTAGATGTCACTATTTCCAATTTTGGCGCCTGCGACACACCAAACACTGTTTGTCTCGGTGAGCTTGCCGCAACCTCCCGCTGCGGCCGCGGTATCTTCACTATGTAGCAGACCGCAGCTGTGTGCAACTATAGTGCATATGCGCAGCGTCTGCTTTGTGCACGACAGTGCTGGAGTGCGCGCTCGTACTCATGTGCTCCAGTCTGGCCAAGCTACGTGGTGCGGACCGGCTTTGTCCTGCACCAGCTTGATGCACGGATAGTAGCCACATCCAACTTGCGCATTTTGAAGTGCTGTTAATAGCTCACTATGAAACAATGTCTGCCAATGCGTCTAGCCAGCAGCAGCCAGAGTTAGCGCACGCTGGCAAGCATATGTCTGGTCTGGCCTTAAGTTTCGTGTGGTTCGAGGCTATTTGAGTGTTCAAAAATAATCTAAATTAGGTAGACCCAACGGCTATGACACCGATAACCAGGGTGGCCAAAGTTTAATTCCTATGCAGGTGGCCGTGACCGAGCATGACCAGATGATAATTACTTCAGCCTGTATATTAAACTGCGTCAATAAATATGCACATCAACAATAGGAAGAAGCACACTGATCCAAACATCCTTCTTGATTGATATCAACTATTGGCCAATAGCAGCCATGTATGGGAATCTGCTATATGACAAAATAAAGCAGCTGGAAAAGAGTGAGGAGAAGGCTTTTGCTGAAAAGAGAGTGTTTGAGAAAAAGGTGACTTCGCACTTAGCTTGCAGGTTCCATACGCCATACATGACTGCAAAATTTGACTGAGATGTTCACAGCAGCCTATACTATCTGCAGACTGTGTTTTTTTGCCAAGCCTGAGGGATGGTTCAGGACTCCTTTAAAGACCCTACAAAAAAGGTGTTACGTAATGGGTGGGAAAACAGACTTTATGACGTGTTTGGTTTTCTTACACATACTGCAATAAGCTGTTGTGAGCCACTGCTTTCTTATTGATAAAATTACCTGATAAAGCAAGAAATGACAAAACCTGTTCTCAAGTTCATAACTGCTTATTGCAGTAAAATTTGGAGAGATATGTACAATTTTGAGCAGCTATACATCATAAGTAGTGAACAGCTGCCATTACCACACCTTTTGCCTTATTGCTGCTTTACAACTGCCTCATGCACCATGGTGGGATGCAAAAGAAGTGAAGGCGATGCTGCTCTTTCTCTTTACTTTCAGCAAAGAAAGCAAGGACCTCATGCTCCATGGCTGCTTTATGTTTTTTCTTTCGCTTCTATTTTACCTCTTTGTTGCTGCCCGTAGCTTCCTCCATCTGTCAAGTTACATTCTAATGTAGCATAGTCAGAAACCACCAGCTAGTACAATGCTTTTGTGCTTTGCTTTAATCTTGACAGTGGCACAAAGCCCACGACTTGTAGTTTTTGAATGTAAAACTCTACTTTTGTATTTGTCTGGCACTTTTTCACTTGGCAGAGAGGACCATTTTGCTGTCCACTCACCACATGGATGAAGCAGATGTACTAGGGGACCGTATTGCTGTGATCTCTCACGGACAGTTGCGATGCTATGGCACATCTCTGTTCCTTAAAAACAACCTTGGCAAGGGATACCATCTCACTTTGGTAAAGCAGCCTCCTCGGCACATCTCTGGAGACCCAATTACAGGTAAAGTCAACTGGGCAACCTTGTGGTGTCCCTAGTTTCAGTATTAAAACTGGCATGCTTTAAGCAGCTGAGAATTTTGTTAGCGACATATATCCTTATATCTTTTTTTCTACAGTCTGCAGCAATATGTTGCATGGTTCTTTCTATGTATTCTATATGTGGGCTTTTCGTATCAGTTCTTGTACCTGTTACTCAGCTGAGAATTTTGTTAGCGACATATATCCTTATATCTTTGTTTCTACAGTCTGCAGCAATATGTTGCATGTTTCTTTCTATGTATTCTATATGCGGGCTTTTCTTATCAGTTCTTGTACCTGTTACTTCTTTTTTTTCAAGACTAGCTTTTTGTAGTTTTAAGAAAGTGTGGTACTCTCTTCAATTCATAGTTGCATAACATATTCAGTCAACTTTAATTGACATTTTAACCCATTCCACATCTTGAATGAGTTCAGCTCATCCAGAGAAATTTATGTTGGCTAAGTGTATTTGCTATATCTATATCGTTAGGTTGCAGAAGTTACATATTGTTACGGGGAGGCAAACACAACAGGAAAACGTATATACTGTATATTTACAAGGCGATCATGCGTTCAACCATATGGCCGAGTGCGCGCGCCAGATCATCAGCGTCTTCTTCATCGACGCTCCTCTTGGAGAATAGTACCGTGACATGACCCCCGGCTGCTCAAGCACCGTCACAGTGCTTGCTATGATGCGGGCGAGTTGTAAGGTTTAAGGCGGGATACGTGAACAACGTCAGTAGGGTGTAAAACGGTTGGAGAGGAAGACTCGAGTGGGCCAGTCTCATACATGACGTCTGTTACACGGCATAAGACATGGTAGCGTCCGGAGTACCGCAAAAGCAATTTTTTCGGAGAGTCCAACACGCCGAGTCGGAGTCCATAGAAGCACAAGGGTACCCGGAGTATAGATAACGTCGCGATGACGAGAGTCATAGCGGTGCTTCTGATGGCCTTGCGATGTAGTAAGGCGATGGCGAGCAATTCGGCGTGCCTCATCAGCTCGGGAAATGGCATCGCGAGCGTACTCAGTTGGCAAATAGACGGCATCGGGGATGATAGTGTCAAAAGGTAACGTTGGGTCGCGGCCAAAGGGAAGATAAAAGGTTGAAAAACCAGCAGTATCATGACGGGAGGAATTGTAGGTGAATGTGTAGCGGCAGCAGCATCAGCGTCGCATGAGAATTACATAGACGCTCGCGTCTACGCGAGGCACAGGCGGCTGGCACGCTCCGGCACGGGCTAGCGTTCCGAAAAAGATTAAAAATGCTACACTAAGAGATCGAGTGTCGGTTTTTCCTCTCCCGCGAGAGCCCGGAGACTTTACCGGTCTATGTGGTCACTCATCGCCACAGTTTGGTGACCCGGATGTGATACTGCCATATGCTCCTGTGGTAGAGATGACTAGGGACCAGACCAACGCTACGAGAGCTCAAGGCCAGAACCCTTCCGACGAAAGCGGTGAGCCCTCCTGTTCGTCCATCGCCGTCCGCCTCCCACAGTACTGGGACCAGCATCTCTCGGCGTGGTTTCTTCAGGCTGAATCGCATTTTCAAGTCGCTGGTATCCGCTCTCAAGCCTCGAAGTTTCATTACGTCGTTGCAGCGCTCTTGCCCGCCGCCATTTACGAAGTAGCAGATTTGTTGAACACCCCATTGTCTGACAATCTCAAGGCAGCCCTGCTACTGCGCACAGCAGCTTCAGAGCATTCTCGCATCCAGCAGCTTCTGTCCGCTGAAGAACTCGGCGACCAATGCTCTAGTCAACTTCTTCGCCGAATGAGGCAGCTGCTCGGACACAACGCGAGACCCATTGACGACGCGTTGTTGCTTGAATTGTTTTTGCTACGGCTACCGGCTAACGTGCAGATGGTCCTGGCGACAGCCTCTACTGTGGATCTTACCGGACTTGCCGCTTTAGCCGACAAAGTCATAGAAGTAGCCACCCCAACCATCGCAGCCACCACATTGTCTCCGGGTGACAATACAACCACCCTGCAAACCCTTCCCTGCTCTTCAGCAACGCAATCTCCGCTCGACTCCTTGTGTGAGTGCCTGGAATGCATCATCTGTGCAGCAGAACATCGCCGCATGTCATCTCGTCGCCCACGCAGCCGTAGTTCGAGCAAATCAAGACGCACGGGCAGCCACGATGAAACATCAACTACAACACCTGGCGTTTGCTACTACCACCACCGTTTTGGAAACGACGCTCGTCACTGTCGGCGTCCCTGCGCTTGGCAGGGAAACAGGCCGGCTGGCCTCTAACGGCGACGAGTGGTCCGGCCCAACACACAAGTCGCCTTTTCTACGTGACGGACAGAGTTACGGGACAACGGTTCTTAGTCGACACAGGAGCTGACGTTAGCATTCTCCCCGCGCACCACTCCGACCGAAAAGTGGCACCTGTGTTGTTTTTGTAAGCCGTCAACGGCACCAGGATTCCAGTTTTCTCATCACACTCCGTCATGCTAAACCTTGGCCTTCAACGAGCGTTCCGCTGGATTTTTCTGGTTGCAGACGTCCATCGTGCAGTCATTGAGCAGACTTCTTGCACAACTACGGACTCCTTGTCGACGTTCAACGACGCCGTCTCATCGACTCTGTGACCCAGCTATCCGTTCCCAGCATCCCATCATCAGGCACATCACCGATCGCGCCTATTTCTGCCATGTTGGACGAACCTTTCGCCATGCTCCTACGCGAGTTTTCCACTTTGACGCGCCTGCTGGACTGGACACAACCGGTGCAACATGACGTGTGCCATCACATCGTCACCTCCGGCAGTCTTTTTCCGACCCCGGCGTTTGTCCCCGGAGAAACTCAAGGTCGCTCGTGCGGAGTTCGAACACATGCTGCAACTTGGCATCATCCGTCCTTCCTCCAGTAATTGGGCATCACCACTTCACATGGTGCCTAAGAAGACGGGAGACTGGCGCCCCTGCAGTGATTACCGGGCACTAAACAACGTTACAGTTCCTGATCGCTACCCTCTCCCGGACATTCAGGACTTCACGGTAGTGTTGCACTGTGCGACAATCTTTTCTAAGATCGATCTCGTTCACGCCTATCATCAACTACCGGTCGCTGTAGAAGACCGCCATCACCACACCCTTGGGTCTTTTTGAATTTCTCCGCATGCCTTTTGACTTACGGAACGCGGGCCAGTCCTTTCAGCGTTTCATCGATTCCGTCACCCGAGGCCTGCTTTTCGTTTTTGCATACATTGACGACCTTCTCGTCGCAAGCTCTTCCGCAGAAGAACATCTTCACCACTTGCGGTTGTTGTTCTCATGCCTTGCCAGTAAAGGAATTGTCATCAACGCCGCCAAGAGCGAATTCGGTCAACCCGAACTCAAGTTCCTCGGTCATATCATTGACGCTAACGGCATTTGACCACTGCCGTCCAAGATTCGCGTCATCGAAGACCTTCCCCGACCGACCACACTCGCCAAACTTCGCCAATTTCTCGGATTCGTCTATTTCTACCGCCGATTCATCCCCGATTGTGCACGACTTATGGCTCTGCTAGATGCTTTGCTGGTAAACAAACGTAAACAAGTGCTTCAGTGGACTGAAGAGGCCACCGACGCTTTCACAAGAGTCAAGTCTGCCCTCGCCGATGCCACGCTGCTTAGACACCCAAAGCCCACTGCTATCATGACCGACGCTTCAAACACCGTCGTTGGTGCCATTCTGCAGCAATTTATCGACAATGCGTGGTATCCACTCGCCTTTTTCTCCAAGAAACTGAAGCCTGCGCAGTTCCGCTACAGCATGTTCGGCCGTGAATTACTCGCCGTTTACCTGGCTATCAGACATTTTCGACATTTCCTAGAAGGCCGTGCATTTACTGTCTTGACAGGCCACAAGCCTCTTGCGCACGCAATGAACCGTTCGGCGTCATGTTACTCGCCCCGCGAGAGTTGACACCTTTCCTACATCTCCGAGTTTACAACAACGTTCCGACACATCAAGGGCACTGACAACGTTCCAGCCAACGTTCTTAGTCGTGTCAATGCCGTTTCCATGTTGACGTCAGAGCCTTTCATCATCGATGTCGACTTACTCGCCAGTCAACAGCGTGACG
Organism: Dermacentor silvarum; assembly: GCF_013339745.2. Classification (NCBI taxonomy): domain Eukaryota; kingdom Metazoa; phylum Arthropoda; class Arachnida; order Ixodida; family Ixodidae; genus Dermacentor; species Dermacentor silvarum. The sequence continues at coordinate 176,121,447 of NC_051154.1, forward strand.
ACACCGAACTTCGTACACTCTGGAATTCGTCAACGTCCCTGAAATTGGAGGACGTCATTGTGACTCCAGATGGTACGTCCGTCGTCTGCAACACTTCTACCGACATACCAAGACCATACATTCCGGCATCCCTTCTCAGACGTCTATTCGAAACCGTGCACAACCTGTCGCATCCTGGCATACGCGCAACACCGAAGCTCCTTTCCAGTCGTTTCGTTTGGCCTCGGCTAAACGCGAAAGTTCGCGATTGGGTTCGCTGCTGTTTGTCGTGTCAACGCTCTTAGATCCAGCGTCATCCCATTCCGCCTGCCAAGTCTTTTCTTCCACTGGATGCTAGTTTTGACACCGTACACCAGGACCTCGTCAGCCCTCTCGCACCTTTGAAAGGTTACTGCTACCTGCTGACATGCATCGACCTATACACGGTGGTCAGAAGCTACACCTATATCTGACATCTCAGCGCCCACTGTTGCAGCAGCTTTCGTGTCTACATGGATTGCAAGGTTCGAATACCCATCCACAATAATCACCGATCGCGGTCGGCAGTTTGACTCAGCACTCCGTGCCTACACGTTCGCAAGAAGCAAGGTCTCTGTACGTTTCTCCCGCACTCACCTCTGCTACCCACGTTTTCGTGCATAACTGTGCTGTGCGGAAGCCTTTGCAGCCACACTACTCTGAACCATATTGTGTTCTCGAGCGTCGTCCGACGACTTTTGTCATGAACGTCAATGTCCGATCAGACACAATTGTCCTGGAACGTCTCAAACCCGCCTACATTGAAGCACCTGCGCCATCGGTCCCACCAATGTGCGACACAACCCTGCTGCATCCTTCGACGCCGCCTCCGTACGTGACACCCAAGACCAACGCCAAGACACGCCGCGTCACGTGGACTTTTGATCGTTCGTCAAACTTTCCTCCTCTCTAGGAGGGGAGCCCTCTGTAGCGGCAGCAGCATCGGCGTCGCATGATAATTACGTAGATGCTCGCGTCTACGCGAGGCACGAGCGGCTGGCACGCTCCGGCACGGGCTAGCGTTCAGAAAGAGATTAAAAATGCTACGCTAAGAGATCGAGTGTTGGTTTTTCCTCTCCTGCGAGAGCCCTGAGACTTTACCGGTCTACGTGGTCACTCGTCGCCACAAATGTAACGAAGGGCAACGCAACATCCCAGTCTTAATGGTCAGAGGAGACATACATAGAAAGCATGTCAGTTAGTGTCCGGTTGAAGCGCTCAGTCAAGCCGTTGGTTTGCAGGTGGTAAGCCGTCGTAAATTTGTGTTTTGTCGCGCAGGAGCGAAGCAGGTCATCGATAACTCTGGAGAGAAAGTAGCTGCCACGGTCACTAAGGATTTGACAAGGGGGCTCCTTGATGTAAGATGACATCATGTGGGAGAAAATCAGCGATGTCCGTAGCACAACTGGTAGGGAGAGCGCATGCAATTGCGTATCGGGTGGTGTGGTCCATAGAAATGGCAATCCATTTGTTTCCAGAAGTAGAGGCTGGGAATGAACCGAGGAGGTCAAGGCCAACTCGGAAGAAGGGGTCAGATGGGACGTCAAGGGGCTGAAGGAGGCCAGCAAGAGGTTTCTTTTGGCGTTGGCAGGGTTCACAAGCAGCTATGTAGCTACGAACGGAGCAATAAAGAGCGGGCCAAAAGAAGCGACGCCGACACGATCGTAGGTCCGGGAAACTCCAAGGTGACCAGCAGTCGGGGCGTCATGTAGCTGGCCGAGAACGCTCAAGCGCAGATGCATAGGAACGACGAGCAACAGTTCGCGTTCATCCGGGTGGACGTTGTAGCGATATAATGTGCCATCTTTAAGCACGAAGAAGCGAAGGGAAGGATCGGGCGCTGTGGAATCCAGCTTCTGAATACGCTCACTTAAAATGGGATCACGGCACTGTTCATCACAGATGTGGCTTAAAGTGGACAGTGAGAGTATACATACAGGTGCGTCATCGAAGGCCTCAGGCGGATCCACGGGATTGCGGGACAAATGGTCAGCGTCCCGGTGCAATTGGCCAGATTTTTTAGAAACAGAGTAAGTGTATTCTTGAACCCGGAGCGCCCATCGACCAAGATGCCCAGTGGGATCCTTAAGCGACGAAAGCCAGCAAAGTGCGTGGTGATCGGTAGTGACGGTGAAATGCTGGCCATGTAAGTAGAGGCGGAATTTGCCCACCACCCAAACGAGAACAAGACACTCCCGTTCCGTAGTAGAGTAGTTCCGTTCGGCTAGGGAAAGGAGACTGCTGGCATAGGCGATAACACGGACATGCCCATTCTGATGCTGGACTAGAACAGTGCCGATTCCATAGCCGTTGGCATCGGTGCTGAGTTCTGTTGCAGCGGAGCTGTTGAAATGAGCCAGGACAGGTGGTGTAGTGAGCAACGGGATGAGGGTAGAGAAGGCGACAGCCTGTGCAGCACCCCAAAAAACGAGACGCCTTTCTTTAGTAAGTTTGTGAGAGGGCGTGTGATTTCAGCGAAATTCTTCGCAAAATGACGGAAGTAGGAGCACAGTCCCAGAAAGCTACGAACTTCCTTTGTGCAAGTCGGAATGGGGAACTGCTGCACAGCTCGAACTTTGTCAGAGTCGGGGCGAACACCGGTTGAATCGACGAGATGACCGAGCATGATAAGTTGCTGACGTCAGAAGTGGCACTTCGATTAATTAAGTTTCAGGCCGGATTTGCGAAAAACAAAAAGAATAGAGGAAAGTCGGTCGAGACGCGTTTCAAATGTCGGTGAAAATACAACTACGTCATCAAGATAACACAGGCAAATTGACCATTTAAAACCGTGTAAGAGGGTGTCCATAATGCGTTGAAGGTGGCCGGGGCATTGCATAAGCCGAAAGGCATGACTTTAAACTGATAAAGGCCGTCAGTAGTAACAAAAGCGGTCTTCTCACGGTCCATGTCATCAACGGCGATCTGCCAGTACCCTGACCGAAGGTCAATTGAAGAAAAATACTTGGCGCCATGAAGGCAATCCAGGGCATTGTCTATGCGTGTGAGCGGGTACACCTCTTTTTTGGTGATCTTGTTGAGATGCCGCGGTCGTCCACGCAAAATCACCAACTGTCATCTTTCTTTTTAACAAGAACCACAGGAGAAGCCCAAAAGCTGCAGGACGGCTCGATTATATCATTGGCGAGCATCTTGTCGACCTCCTTTTGAATGATGCGGCGCTCAGCTGGAGAGACGCGGTATGGCCATCGGTGGATCAGATGGGCATCGCCAGTGTTTACGCGGTGCTTGACAGCGCAGGTTTGACCCAGACGACGGTCACAAAGGTCAAAGACGTTCCTATAAGAGAAGAGGAGGTGAAGGAGATCGTCAGCATGATTGTGCGAAAGGTCTGGAGCGATCATTTTGTTCAAGTCGGAAGGAGACAGATCTGGTGAAGGAAGACGGGATATCAGTGGTGTGCGAGCGACCAGCATCAGGAGGAGACAAGGTCGAGATAACATAGTCGTAGGAGGGCATCAGCATAGCGAGTGAAATGCCCTGTGGGAGCACTTGTGAACACAGTCCGAAATTGATCACAGGAAAACAAGTAAGATTGTCCCGTATAGTTCTAACAGTGTAAGGCAAACCAACACTGTGCGTCAACAGAACGGTGGTTATGGGAGCGAGCACATAATCATCGTCGGGTACTGGTGGAGAGGGCGTCACAGCAACACAAGTCACGGCTTGCGGCGGCAAACGGACGTGCTCAGCAGAACAGAGCCGACTCTTGATTGGTCCGGGTTGATCAGTTACACTTGGTAGGTCAAGCTGTACAGTACCAGCGGAACAATTGATGAGGGAGTGAGTGGACAAAAAGTCAAGACCGAGGATGACGTCATTGGAACAGCAGATGAGGATGGTGAACAAAACAGAAGTTTGATGGCCGGCAACACTGACACGTGCGGTACAAAGGCCAGCTACAGGAGACGTACCACAGTCGGCCACACGTACAACACGTGATGGGGCTGGGGTCATAACTTCCTTCAACTGCTGGCGGAGGTGAGAGCTCATAACAGAAATATGGGCGCCGGTGTCAATCAAAGCTGTAACAGGTAGGCCATCCACTTCAACGTCAATCAGGTTCTCATTGGTAGGGAGCGTCAACAGAGGAATTGGAGGGTAGGTCGAAATAGCAGCGTCACCTCCAGGAGCTGCAGCCGTCAGTTTCCCGAAGGAAAACGCTGGGAGTAAGACGGGGATGGGGAATGGCGTGGTAGAGGTGACCGAGAAGGTCAGCGTCATGGTGAGGACGAGCGGCTGTAATGGGCGGTGTTAGTAGTGGTCTCGGCAGATGTTTCTTGGTCAGGTTGGCTTGGTACCTGGTGCTGACTTCGGGGTGGATAGCGGAAGCTGGAGAAGCTGGGTCGAGAAGACGAGGGCCAAGAACTTTGGCAATATTGTGAAATGTGTCCAACACGTCCTCATCGAAAGCAAATTGGCTTGTCGTCAGCCGTCCACCATGGATTCGGATCGTGATAATTTGGAGTGGGATAATGGCGTTGGAAAGGGTTGAAGGTGGCCGAAGGGTAAATGTCAGCGTGGTTCACAGAGCAGATGGTTTGAAGGCCCACGTTTTCCAGTTCTTGACGCACAACGGATTATGTAAGGGATATTGTAGGTTGGGCATCACTGGGCTCTCCTCACATTAAATGTGTGGGCGATGCGGCTTCGACTTCGCGTCGAACAATTCGGGTGATAGTCTCCGATGTTGAAGGCTGAGTCGGCATACGAACATATCCTCACACGTTGATGTCGCAGCCGTGTTTGGAAGGCGGGCAAATTGGTGGGCGTTACGTCGGCTTTTAGCATCTTCGAAGCGTCGGCATTCAGTAATAATCTCGTTGACTGTCAAAGAGTTTTTAAACACGATCAGGTTAAACGCATCGTCCGCGATCCCTTTCAGTGCGTGCTCGACCTTATCGTCTTCTGTCATCTTGGCGTCAACCTTCCGGCAAAGGGCCAGCACATTCTGAATGTACATCAAGTACGACTCGGGGGACGCCAAGCACTTGCTTGGCGGCACGCTGGCAGCCTGCAGGTTGGCCAAACAACTTGCGAAGTTTAGTTTTACATACGCTCCAGCTTGTGAGCTCCTCTTCGTTATTATCGAACCAAGCCTTCGCCGTTCCCTTTAGATAGAATATGACATTCGCCAACATCATGGTCGGGTCCCACCTGTAATGTGTCTTATGCATTCATAGAGTCGAATCCAGTTGTCGCCGTTGTCGCCAGAAGTGCCGGAAAAGGTCCCAGGGTCACGGGGTGGAGCCAGGATGACGGTTGGCATGGCAGCTGCCGCTGACGCAGTTTCACCGCCGGTAGACATTCGTAGAGTGGCGACTTGGCGGCCGCTGCGGAGCTCCGTCTTGCGTTATACCCCCAGCATAGCACTTCCACCAAGATGTTACGGGGAGGCAAACACAACAGGAAAACGTATTTACAGTATACTTACAAGGCGATCAAGCGTTCAACCATAGGGCCGAGAGCGTGCGCCAGATCATCAGCGTCTTCTTCATTGACGCTTCTCTTGGAGAATAGTACCGTGACAATATTATTACGATATCATCTAGAGATGCTCAAGAGACGAGCCGCCGCGAGAAAGACAATGAAGTGTGTCTGGGCTTTTGGCGCGAGCAAGGTGTCGACCTGGCGGTTTTGGTTCCAGTGTAAATATATTGTAAATAGTCTCTTTCATGTGTGTCTTTCCACACGTAACAATATAAAGGTGTATTTACAATATTTACAAGAGTGGCAACAATACATAAACAAGATGGCTGTCTAGGCTGATTGCACCTCCACATGTCAAATCGTCGTCTTCTGACTGGCGCCACTCTTGGTTGCGCCGCAACGTAACTCCTGCCTGTAAAGGCGCTATCTTGGTGCTAACTATAAGGCAGGTGAACTTGCGGCAAAGTAAGTCTTCAGCTGGGACACATGCACAACGTCAGTGGGGACACGCGAGTCCAGCGGAGCGATCTCGTAGTTCACATCGCCAAGCTGACTCAATATCGTGTAAGACCCTGTGTAGCGCGGCAGCAGTTTTTCAGACAAGCCGACGTGGCGACATGGCGTCCATAGGAGAACAACTGAGCCAGGAGGAAATCGAACGTCCCAATGTCGGCTGTCGTAGCGGATCTTCTGCATGGCCTGAGACTCAGTGAGCCAGGAGCCGGCAATCTGGAGTGCCGTGTGAGCCTGGGCCTTCGTCTTGAGCATATAAATTGGGAGTGTTCATTGAGAAAAGAAGCAGTGGTGCCAGAGGGCAAAGTAGGGTGGTGGCTGAACAGAAGGTAAAAGGTTGACAAGCCAGCGGTCTCGTGACGGGACAAATTGTAGGCGAAGGTCACGAAGGGTAACATGCTGTCCCAATCACTATGGTCGTCAGAAACCTACATGGACAGCATTTCTGTCAATGTGCGATTGAGCCGCTCCATGAGTTCATTTGTCTGCGGGTGGTAGGCAGTGGAAAGCTTGTGCTCGGCAGAACAGGAGCGAAGTAGGTCTTCAACTACTTGGGACAAGAAGGTGCGGCCGCGATTAGTGAGGAGCTGCCGGGGTGCACTGTGATAGAGGATGACGTCATGTAAAAGGAAATCCGCCACCTCAGTTGCACGGCTTGTGCGCAAAGCTCGCGTGATCGCGTACCAGGTCGCGTAATCAGTCGCGACAACAATCCACTTATTGCCAGATTTCAACGTCAGAAAAGGGCCAAGAAGATCGAAACCGATGCGAAAGAATGGTTTTGAGGGCATATCGATAGGGTGAAGGCGTCCAGCGGGCAGCACAGCAGGTTTTTTGCGGTGCTGACAGAGCACACAGGCTGCAGCGTAGTGGTGCTGTAGGAGTTCGAGAGTTGTGGTCTATCCGAGTTCGACGTCAAACTGCGGGTCTAGCCTACGCAGCCGCTGCTACCAGTTGTTGGGGCTGGGAGTCGTGCACATCCAATGTGGTAGCTGGCCCATGCCCTTGTCCACCTCGTCCACGCTGAAGACGTTGTTGAAGTCAGGAACACGTTCTCATCGAGAACGAAGAGTATTGGGTTTATTTACAGTATTTACATGAGAAGTAATCAGTCTAGCATGACTGGGTCGGAAGCACACTCGATCGAAGCACTTGCTACATCTCAGGGCAGATGGGAGAGCACTCCCGATGGCCCCCAAAAGTGCGCTTAAAAGCCCCTTTGTCCAAGCTGCGGTCCCACCATCCTCCAATCGGAGCGTCCAGAGTCACCGAAGGTCCGTCTTGAGGGCGAGGGTGCGCATAATCCCCCGGCGCCAACCTTTCCTGGTCCAAACGAACCACTTAGTACCACATTCGGAGAAGTGCCCTTGGGCACACACTGCTCACTCCCCCACATAAAGGAGGGGACACTCGTAGACAGGTGGCTTCGCGCCTGACTTGAACTGACGCGTCTGTTGTTCCTGGAATGGGCCAGCCATCGACGGGTTTGAAGAGCGGTCTTGGCGGCCAGCTGGTCGAGTGACCGTGAGAAAGCGTCTACTTTTCCAAGAGTCTCCTCTTCCTATAGTGTCAAGACACGTACTCTTTGTAAGGTGTAGAGACATGATGTCGCCGCTGATCTTTCCCGGCGGGACGGCTTTTCAGCCTCCCGAAGCGATTCATCGCAGGCAAACGGAAGATACTTCCAAGATCACTGCCCCCGCTGGTTGCCGAACGTAACAGCTCCTCTGCGGCCCGGAAAATCTCGACCGGCCAGCGCTGACAACTGCTGGTCAGGAAGAGAGTGGCTGGTGACCAAGAAGATGGCTTGGCATTCTGCATCAACTGCAAACTCGGAATGCCCCCAACCATCTCACAACAACCGGCACGGAAGAGTCGATCCCGGCAACACAGTACCACTCAGCGTGCAAACACCCGGAATCAACTGTTAACTCACCAAGCTTCATACTAAAAATTTAATATAAGCCACTCAACTGGGGATTGCAAATTTCGACCCCAAAATTTTGTGTCGCCAAAGCGAGCGCTCATGTTCCTTTGAGTTCAACGAAACCCGACTGTCGCGCTGCACGAGAGCAAAGGCATACGTAGAGCTGAACCAGAGGCTCTAAATAACCTACGCTTCCGCATACCTTCAGCAGCCTAACTTCACGAGCAGCCTGTTCATACCCTTATCACAGTGGACTACTTATCGAACCTACTGGCGCCACTGCACAGCCTGGTGAACTCGAAGAATACATAATCAAACATAGTGCCAATTTGCGCTCACTAATCACAACGCATACTTGCGTCTCACACAGACGTTTTCTTTCCCTTTTTCTTTGCAGGACACGCCTTGAAAGAACAAAACCTAACTGGCGTAACTTACGCATTCACAAAAATTTTAGAAGAAAACGTGTCTGCCAATAACTGCATCCACGCACGCTGAATAGAAAACACAGAACACTGCCGCCCCGAACACACACGAGCGAGCAAGTCATAAACATTCTGTTTCTTTCCGTCCACACAGAACACGCGCTAGTGGAACTTAGTTTCTCAGTGCAAATTATGCACTCACTGCAAACACAGTGCGCTTAACCTTAAAAGAAAATTTTACACTTTTAACAGAGGTTTAACTAATACCCGCGCGCGTTATAAGAGGCTTTTAACAAATGACCGTGACGCTTCAAGCGACAGACACACACAAAAAAAACCTCACTATTCTTTAATGAACACTTCGCGAAACTAAAGCTTTACTGTAATCAAATCTTTCAAACCCGGAGCTTCTCAAGTGAAAAAAATAAACAAATCTCAAAAATTACTTATTGAAAGAAATTCTAATCCCAAACCGCGAAACTTTTAAATGTTCAAAAATAATAAACAAACAAAACAATGTTTGCTTCTACGGAACCTTTCTTTTTGTCTACCGTTCCGACTGTTTATGATGGACTCGTCTTTTGAGCCGTACACGAGGTGGTCGCGCCCTGAAAGCTATTCTGGCCATCCAGGAACAACAAAAGACCTGACAGTCCGTCAGCTCCTGGCGACATGCTTTCAAAGCGACCTCGGTTGACCGCGTCGCGTCTCCCTATCACTTCACCTCGTCCTGCCACCTTGCGCCCCTTCGCACTGCATGCTGCACCCCCAAAAAAACGACAGAACGGCGGGGAACATAATTGCCCCGTGCCCTTTGTCCGCGTTCGTGCAGAGCATGCTCCTTTGATGCTTTTTAGCCGGCGGCTTGGACACGCTTTAAACGAAAACGCCGATCACACCTTTCTTTTCTTGGCACCCCGCTCATGCATCTTTACGCCTATCATTTTGCTAGGCTGCGTTGGACTCTCTACCGCATTCCGATCCTTACGGCGCTTCCTTCTACGGTGCTTCTTCTTCGAACTCACTTTTGAGTCATCTGCTCGCGCCTAGTGCTGACCGTTACATATCTCCTCGGTCCGGATCACTATCTTGCCCACACAGTCTGAGTGATTTACTAATAAATCATCTCCCTCTTTGCCCCAACTGGCGGACAGCTCAACCGACTCTGGAACAATGTAGCAGTCTTTACTCGAGCTACGCAACTCGCACTCCTGCGAACTGCCCTCTACTGCATTGTCCAGCTCACGCTGTGCATCGGCACACAGCTCGTCGGTCTCAATCGCTGTCTCACCCACACAGTCTGAATGATTTGTACCTAAATCATCCCTCTTTTGGCTTTCCAGACTGGCAGACAGCTTTATCGATCCCTGAACCATGCAGCTGTTTTCCTTTGAGCTATGCAGCCCGCAATCCTGCGAACTGCCCACAACTGCATCGTCCAGCTCGCACTGCACATCGGCACGCAGCTGTGACTTGACCTCGGTGCTCGTGTCTGTCGGGTCAGCAGTGCCCTGTTCCTTGTTAACGACCTCGCTAACAACTCCTGCGACGCCCACACACGGTGACTGTGCCAATTCATTCTCAGCTGGCCTAGCTGTTTCTACAGTGCTCCGTTGGCACAACACCTCGTCGCTCTCACTACGGCCTTCAACGGCCTTTGTCGCCACTAAGGCATCGTTAGCAGCTAACACTTTAAGTTCATCTTTGAACTCGCTGCTAACCTCAGAAGTACTAACCTCTTCGGCAATGGCAAAACCCTGCTAGCGACTTCCTCCCACTTTCGCTGCCTCCAACTTACAGATTTCTCAAGCCTCCATTGTCTGTCTTCGATTGACTGCTCCAAACATCCAATGTATCTCTCCACCGATGCTACGTACTTCCTGCTTGCTTCCCTTTCTTCCGGACTGCATTTCTCCTGCAATATTCTTTTCAATTCCTGCCTCTTTTCTTCCTGTTCCTGTCTAATTTTTTCCTGTTCCTACCTAATTGGTTCCTGTTTCTGTATTTTGCTTAGAATTTTGTTACCGAGATGTTCAATGATATACAAATCATTGTCACTTTGGAGAATGTTTTTTCGAATCTCTGCTTCCATTAAGTCCTCCTCTACGTCTACCTCGAGCTCTTCACACAACTACAACAGGCTAGCTCTCGTCAAATTCAACAGGACCGTGGTCACTACTTTGAGCTTTGGCTCTGCTGTCACACAATACTTGCTGTGATACACGCGCAAGTCAGAATTCCAAATCAGAATACAAGTAAAAGATCCCCAGCGATTCAATTCTTCAAACACAGAGAAATTAAAGCCTGGTAAATCTTACAGCCAAAACCAAACACTTACCCACAGAAGCAGCACCATATCACCAGTCCTTCTCCGCCGTATCCAGTCAGTTGCAAGAGGTGGTCATTCCCAAGTCGCCTCCAACTTGATCAGGATATCGGTCGGTCACCACGTCCATCCCAAGATCCGTGAGGTCAATCTCACCGCTGCTCACCAGTTGTAGGAGCTGGGGTGTCGTGGTCTATCCGAGTTCGACGTCAAACTGCGGGTCGCTCTCTAGCCTACACCGCCACTGCTACCAATTGTTGGAGCTGGGGTGTCGTGGCCTCGGCAGCAGTTGTAAGAGTTGGAGTCGGGTATATCTAAAGTGGTAGCTGGCCCATGCCGTCGTCCCCCTCATCCACACTGAGGCTGGAGACGTTCAAGGGAGGAACAGGTTCTCAACGAGAACGAAGAGTACAGGGTTTATTTACATTATTTACATGAGAAGTAGGAGAATGTTACGTCTCCTCAGTCTAACATGACTGGATCGAAGCATACTAGATCGAAGCACTGGCTACATCTCAGGGCATATGGGAGAACACTCCCGATGGCCCCCAAAAGTGCGCTTAAAAGCCCCTTTGTCCAAGCTGCGGTCCCACCATCCTCCAATCGGAGCGTCGAGAGTCACCGAAGGTCCGTCTTGAGGGCGAGGGTCCGCATAATCCCCCGGCGCCAACCTTTCCTGGTCCAAATGAACCACTTAGTACCACATTCAGAGAAGTGCCCTCGGGCACACACTGCTCACTGCCCCACATAAAGGAGGGGACACTCGTAGACAGGTGGCTTCGCGCCTTACTTGAACTGACGCGTCTGTTGTTCCTGGAATGGGCCAGCCATCGACGGGTTTGAAGAGCGGTCTTGGCGGCCAGCTGGTCTGTCGAGTGACCGTGAGAAAGCATCTACTTTTCCAAGAGTCTCCTCTTCCTATAGTGTCGAGACACGTACTCTTTGTAAGGTGTAGAGACATGATGTTGCCGCTGATCTTTCCCGGCGGGACGGCTTTTCAGCCTCCCGAAGCGATTCGTCGCAGGCAAACAGGAGATACTTCCAAGATCACTGCCCCCGCTGGTCGCCGAACGTAACAGTGCACAGAGCAATACAGGCCCGGCCAGTAGAAGTGACGCCGTACGCGGTCGTAAGTACGTGAACGCCGAAGTGTCCTGCAATAGGGGCATCATTCAACTGCTCAAGAACCGATGTCCGGAGATGGCGTGGTACAACGAGTAAAAATTCTGGTCTTTCAGGGCGTAAGCTGCGACGGTAGAGAATGTCTTCGCGGAGCATGAACGTGCGCAGTGTGGACTCCAAATGTCCAGAATTGAGACGATCGATGAGCACACGTACAGTCATCACGCCGTTGTTCAGTGCAGATGTCGCGCAGATCAGAAAGGGCCAGGATGCAAAAGTCGGTGTCATGCGCGTTATATTCAGGGCGGTCGACAGGATGACAGGAGAGGCAGTCGGCGTCCTTGCGCAAGCGGCCTGACTTGTATAAAACAGCAAATGAATATTCTTGGAGCTGTAGCGCCCATCTACCCAATCGTCCAGTGGGTTCTTTAAGTGAAGAGAGCCAGCACAAGGCGTGGTGATCAGTAACCACAAAAAATGTGCGGCCGTACAAGTAGGAGCGGAATTTGGCAACTGCCCAAACAAACGCCAGGCACTCCCATTCAGTAATTGAAAAATTCCGCTTGGCAGGTGACAGGAGGCGGCTGGCATATGCAATTACGGGCTCTGCGTTACGCTGCCATTGAACGAGTACAGCCCCAATTGCCACTGGCATCCGTGTGAAGTTCAGTGGCGGCAGATCGATCATAATGAGCCAGCAATGGGGGAGCCGTTAGCAAGCGTACAAGGGTGGAGATGACTTTTGTTTGAGCAAGGCCCCATGTAAAAGCAACATCCTTCTTAAGTAAGTTGGTGAGTGGGCGAGCGGTTTCAGCCGATATTCTTGATGAAATGACGGAAATACGAGCATAGTGCAACAAAGCTTCCTACGTTTGCGGTGGAAGACGGAACAAGAAAGTTCTGGACAGCGCAAATCTTGTCAGGGTCGGATTGAACACCAGCAGCACTGACGAGATGGCCGAGAACGGTAATTTGACTACATCGAAAGTGGCGCTTGTATGAGTTCACTTGCAGGCTGGCACGTCGGAAACCAGTAAGAATGGCCGATAGACGCGTTAGATGACTTGTGAAAGTTGGTGAAAAGACTATCACAACGTCTAGAGAACGCAGACATGTGGACCATTTATAGCCACAAAGTAAGGAGTTCATCATTCTTTCGAAGGTTGCTGGGGGATTACAAAGGCCAAACTGCATAACCTTGAATTGGTAGAGGCCGTCAGGTGTTATGAAGGCAGTTTTCTCACGGTCCATGTCATCTACCGAGATTTGCCAATAGCCTGATCGAAGGTCTATGGATGAAAAGTACTTGGTTCCGTGCAAGCAGTCCAAGGCGTCATCAATACGCTGCAAGGGGTAGACATCCTTGCACATGATTTTGGTGAGGTGTCTGTAATCGACACACAAGTGCCTACTGCCGTCCTTCTTGACAAGGACAACAGGGGACGACCACGGACTGCAAGATGGCTCAATAACGCCTTTAGTTAACATCTTGTCGACTTATCATTGTATCACTTGTCGTTCAGCATGTGAAACACGGTACAGCCAGTGGCGTATCGGATTGGCATCTTCTGTGTAAATACAATGGGTGACCACTGATGTCTGCGCTAAAGGGCAGCCGTCAAGGTCAAAAATGTTGTAGTAAGTTTCCAAGAGATGGCGGAGGTCAGCAGCTTGTGCAGGAAGAAGGTCAGGTGTAATCATCTTGCTAAGTTCGTCTGTGAGAGTCGGTGAATCGGAGGTTCCCGTGACGGAATTTCGACATCAAGAGTCGAAATCTCGCAATCGTTTACAGGCGAGATGTCGCCCAAAGACATGCCTCTGGGAACAATTCGAGTTGAGCAGTTAAAATGAAGTTAAAATAAAACTTTTTTTTTAAGACTATACAGAATTTTTCTAGATCTCCTGTTTCAGATAGCATAATTCTAGTCCTTGAGCGACATTACCTTTACAAGAAATCAAGTGCATATTCTACTAACTAACAAAAGATAGCTAATTAAGTTTTCATTAATTACTTTAGGCACATATAGCAATTTACGCATTGTACCTGGTGACTTTGCAAGGCAATGCACCTGGAACAAATTTTCAGGATTACACCAGTTCCATCATATTCATTCCCAAAATGTGCAATGAAATACATAGGCATCCCATTTATTTTTTGCTTCAGTGCATAAAATGGCATTTTGTTAAAAAAGTAAGTGGAATTTTTACCGCAAGTTTGATGGTGTATATCTTGAAACCCGTGTGATCCTCAGAATTCGTACCAAGTAGATATGCCTTGCAAACTCACCGGCTACAATTTGTTAATAGCAATATGTGCTGTAAAGTAATCAGCTAAAAAAACTTAATTAGTGATTTTTTTTAATTTGTCGATTATGCACATAGATTTCTCGTGCAAGTATGTCTGTCTTTACTAGAAATATGTTATCTACCACAAGCGATTTTTAAAAATTCCTTAAAAAAAAAAAACACTGTATAACCAAGTGCAAGAGGATTTACTTTTAGCAGTTACAAATAATTGTTCATTCGGTCCCAGCTCTCAGCTGCTTAGTGGGGTTTCATATGCTGCCTGCTGTAAATATCCAATAGAAGAACAGCATGGAAAAAAATAGGGATGTGGAAAGGGGTGTATGCAGATCTAGGAGTTGCTGTGGCGTTGCTAAATACTGCTTCCCATAAGCCGTGTATTGCACAGGGATACCACCTAACTCAATTTGTTTTCGGTGTTAAGCTTATTGCCCTTGAAAAGCATTTGTGTTACGAATCATTGTGTATCAGGTATTTACCATCCCCAATAGCTAATAATAATTGCTTCATATCCACTCTGCATAAAACTTTCTTCTCTTTACGAAATGAAAGTAAACTAATATATTGATATTTATTTTCTCGAAAATATAAGTTTATTTTCTTGAAGGACTGTCCAGGCATGTACACCATTGATTTTTCTGTTGTTCAGGACTTCATTTTTCGTCTTGGGTGTAACTGCATGTTGTGTAAATTTGCATTTCAGAGTGCTGTGAGAAGGCTGTTACAATGTTCATCCGACAGCATGTCGAAACAGCTGTGCTCGTGTCTGAAACACAGCATGAGCTGCATTATATATTGCCACTTTTTGAGTTGCGGAAGGGAAGTTTTGAAAAGCTCTTCTTTGCACTGGAGACCAGCTTGGCAGACCTGGGTGTGTCCAGCTATGGTATCAAGAACACAACTCTCGAAGAAGTCTTTCTCAAAGTGGCTGAGGAGGCTAGTCATTCTGAATCTGAAAGTGAGTTCACTTCATATATCTGCGCTCCTCACATTCTTAGAATATTAGCGCAGCAGTGAGCAAATTTTTTTAGCTGAGCCAGTTTTTACTTTATGCTTGTGTTGACCAATTATCTTTGCCTAGCCATACTTTAGACATATGTATGTAAGCTGGTCAGATGTCACATTTATAACTGAAGAGGGCGTTGTAATTTGGAGTACAGACAGAAAAGATAGACATGTAATGTGGCCTGCAATTTGTGTGATGTTTATAACTTATGGTGAACAACTGAGCAAGTACCCTCTTAATGTTATAAATCAAGGGTCTCAAACTTGAGTCAGGTAGCAAGCCAATACTTGAAGGTAGCGAGCCATTATGTGCATTTTTCTAGGACCATGTGCGTCAACGTAAAAATTATGTACGCATTTCGGGCATTCCCTCTGAACCCTCTAAGGCCATGTACAAGCTTCCGCAAGGATCAATAATTGCTCCATTACTTCTCAATATTTTCATGAATGATTTACCATCTGTAATTCAAAGAGCTGGAATATTACAATATCGGACCTGCCAACTCTTCCATATTTTTTGTAAAGTTTACGAATTTGAGCACATTCTACAATTTTACGGATGTTACAGTACCAACTGCCTTCCTGTTGCTTTGACTATGTTTGCCTCTCGATTTTTCCCTTTTTCAAGTTTGCTAGCATTCTTCTAGTATGTTTCGTCAGGTTTTAAGAAAAATAAATACACTTCAGGAGAAGGATTTAAAGGGAAAAAACCTAGAGTACAGAAAAGACGAGACATGAAGGTGACCCACTATACAAGCGTGTTTGTCACTTTCTCCGTGTCTCGCCTTCACTATGCTCTAGGTTGCAATACCAACTAGCCCACCTATCTTTCCTATTGCAAAGTTTCAAAGCTGTTGAAAGATGGGCCGGTGCGAGATTCCAAAAAATGCATGCAGAAAAAGAAATTGGGATGATAATTGCACTGCCTCCTTGTGCCAGCATAAGACAACATATATGAGAAGGCTACTTAATTGGTTCTAGCAAGTTTATTCAGGCAAGTTTCTGAAGCAGCGTCAGCAAAGTCACTGAAAAAGTTACTGGGATCTAAAAACAATATGTTGCTTCTCAGTCTTTGCTGTGCCAAGTTTGCTACTGCTTCTGTGCTGTGTCTAAAGCTAAGTTATTGTTAATAAAGTGTATGTCTATGTCACAGAAGGTGTGTGGTCAAGGCGAAGTTTTTTTCATATGGGTGCTAATCCCTTCCTTGTCTGCGGGATTTTTATGAATTTTAAAGTTCACAGGTTGGCAGGTATGCAATATGCAGATGACTTGAAACTGTTCATACCTATTTCAGAACATAATGACCATGTGCTTGTTCAAAAAGGTATATATGCAATCAACATGCTTTTTGAATGGTCTTATTTTAAATTCTTCAAAAAGTGCTGTTTTATCATTCACAAATGAAGAGTCTTCAGTGTATTCGGGTTACTGCTTTGAGGACACTACTTCTTGACGTGTATGTGGATGGTCAACTTAGGTTTCATGAGCACGTTAATGTCATTGTAGAATCCTTGGTATTTGTGTACGGTTTTATGGTGCGAATCACTCATTGCTTCAGTGATCCTCACTGCCCTATAAAACAGCATTGCTTGATACCACAAGGCAAATTGGAGTTTGTCTTTATTGTGTGGAACAATGTGAACAAAGAATTGGAAGAAAAAATGTAAAATGTCCAGTGGCGTTTTATTTGAATGTACTATGATAGATATCTTGGCAGAAAACATTACTATGAATACATGAGATAATAATGCACTAATACACTGAGAAAACACCACTTAGGACACCTGTAACTCATTATCCATACTCTTCCTCACTAAAGCTGTTGAATGTGTCTGCTGAGAAGAAAATGTTAACTAACATGCAAATGCAGTAATAGGCATCACACTCAAAGGGCACAGAAAGTCATGGAAACACAAGACAACCTTCGTCCAGGTGCTGAGAAAGTGGAACACAAAGGACGTTTACAATTTGCTTGGATGTTCTTTGCAGAGATCAGTGGAAAGTTACTAAACATGGTTTTTGTGTACCTATGCACACCTATGAGCAATAGTATACTGTCAAACAATTGTCAATTGATAAAGCTTTTCTTGATAGGTTCACATTTATATGGCTTTGTGAGTTTTTTCACGTGTATGCAAAATTTCACGTGTATGCAAGTTCTATAATGTAATGAGTTTGTTGTGTGGGGTCTCACACGTGCTCTTGGGACAAAGGAACAACACAGTAGTGCAAACAATCAAAAGGGCATTTATTGCACCTTTCATACACCTGCTAGCCGAATTGCTACCCTCAGAACATTCCGATGGGCGTGCAACAAATCGAGGAAGTCCAACTCACCGCGATCAGATAGTCAGCGAATATGCTCACTCCATGCTTGACACCAATGCCTAGTCCGCTCGCCGATCACCAGCCAAAAAAAGGAACCGCCTCGTCCCTTTTGCGTCCTAGTAACCCCACCACTAGGTTGCGTTAGCAGCGCAACACTCGCGTCATCTCTCGCAATATGCTGCAACCACACCAACCGCCAAAAAGCCACATGGCGAAGCTGGATTACAGGAGACGGGAGCCATGCGGGGAAAACAACATCAGGGGACGCGTGAGAGTCGTGCGTCCCCACAGTTCGTATTCTTGTTGGTGTTGGTTAGTAGGTATAAATGATAGCAGTAGATAACATGATATGAACCTCATCGTATGTATTATATAGCACTAAAAGCTGTGTGACTTACTTGAATAACAGGCAACATTGAATCCGAGCACTACATCATGCTTGATCAAGTATCAGTGAATTCAAGTGTACATTTAGAAACTGCTTTGTCTCAAATCTTAAGTTGTAGACTATGTTGTGTTCCCCTTACCTATTCAAATTTAGTAAATTTTAATAAATGTAAAAATCATCATATTAGAGTGGAATCTCGTTGATACGATCTTAACGGGAACCTGAAGATGAAATGTATCATCCTAAAATCGTATTATCTGAAATACATGGCTCCTATAAGACACTGGCTGGGAAATGAACAAAAACGTATGATCCCAAAAAACGTATTCTGCAGAATCATATCAATGAGATTCCACTGTATGTAAACAAAAATGATTTCCTGATCATTTTGGTATGCTTGCAATGCAGCTGACAGGAGCATGTTCCTGTACACCACACATTTTTTTTCAACTAGTATTATATGCCAAGCAGCAGAAAGAAAGTGTTGCCACCACAAGCAAGCACTGTCACTGATAGTCTTTTTGAAGGAAGTTTACAAAAGTGATAGGAAATGTTTTCTCTTTCATTTTGTAACACATAATTTAGTGCAGCCTTTCTAGTTTAGGCTTCTTACACGAACTCGCTTATGTACCTGACATGGTTGGGCTGTCAATTACTTTTGTCTATGCTATGGTTGATGGCAGTGCCACATATCTCCATTTTTATTAGATCTCTGAAAGATTTTTCTGTGGATCAGCTCCCTGTAGGCAATGGCATGACACATAACTCGCTTTCATTGTTAATGTGAACAAAAAGAAAAATGTGTGCCCTGCAGAAGACTTCCCTCCATGACTTTTACTAGTGCTGGACACGAGCTTTTTGTTTACATTGTCAAAAAGTAGCGTAATCCTTCTCTTCATTGATTGATGTCAAGAGTTACTGTCATGGGAAATGTTAGCTACACTAGAGCTGCACTACATCAGTAGCAAGTGTTTAATGCTGTAGCTGCTGAATATTCTTGCATGTTAAAACTTTAGCCTGTTGACTCCTGGCGATTGTTCAAATTTCATTTCTTTTTTTCGTTTGGTTTGTTTTATTCCTAAAATTAATATAAAGCTATGTAATGTAGCAGATGTTTTCGCTGGCATGTTGAAAATGACTATGAGCCATTATGTGACTGCAGGTAGTGAGAAAAGAGCTCCTGGTAATTGCTGACACTGCGGTTCTCTTGAGCAGCTATTGCCGTTCTAAATAGAGATTTTTACATGCGCAGTGCTCAGCGATTGAAATGAATACTCGGAGCTTGTGACTGCTGGCACTTCTTCTGCCACTGGTGGGCGCTGGAGACGCCAAGCTTATGCATTTTTGCATTACATGAAAGTACGAATCTTTGTGATGCATTGTGATTACATATGGCCCCTCAGTGATCATCCAGCACCGGTGAGGCAGAAGGCACTGGCCACCATGCGGTCCAAGAAACACATTTCAATCGCTTAGCTCTGTACATGTATATTTGTCACTTGTTTATCTATATTTGTTACTGTTCAGTGATACTGAAAACGTATATCAAGCTAGCCTAGACTGGTGGATTACTCTATTGGGATTCTGTTGGCAATTGTTCAGTGGAATTGGGTAATCACTCACAGAGAAAAGTGCAGTTGAAGGCCGAAGGCTTAAGCTCAATTTTGCATGCGAACTGCAAATTAGTGACATAGTCTATGCAGTCATATGTGGTGTTAGAGGTGCTGTGAGTAGACAAAATAAAAGAACCAAGAATTAAAGCTGACTATCTTATGGCTCCAATTATACCTGTAGTCAATGGCACTGGGAGAGATGTAAAGGGAGAATTAAAAACAAAGGCACTTGACCGATTGCTCTAAAAAGTTTGTTGTGATGTTGCCACCACCAAATTTATTGAGCTTATTTTTCACCACACTTTGACTGAGATCTCTGTAATAGTCATGCAGTTATTACACTTAAGTAACCTACTAAATAATTTAGCATGTATAAGGGGGTTTATTTACAAAACAGCCTTTGGCTCAAGAGCGTCGGTCACTGTCTCGCGCTCTCCGGGCTGCCGGACTTCGTCGTTCACTCTCAATATTTCTAGACTCTCTTCCCCACTACATTGGCCCCGGCGGTGAAGAGGAGCCATCCTGGCGACTTAAGGCAATGCAAGGACAAGAGGATTGTTGTAGGGCTTTAAACGGCTCACGTGGACTGTTTCACGACCGCAGCAGTGTCTGTTAGTGGGAGGTGTCACAGGCTCGACGACGTAGTTCACCGGCGGCGTGCATTGAACAATCCTTTAGGGACCATGATATTTCACTGCAAACTTGTGCGAGAGACCAGGGGTTGGGCATGGAATTGAAAGCCATACAAACGAGCCAACAGGGAAGGTAGGGGCAGGTTTAGCCGGGTCAAGGTGCTCTTTTTGAAGGCCTTGTGTCACGGATGTAAATGAGCGTACAAGTTGGCGGCACTCTTCGGCACATCGACCGAGTTCTGAGGCTGGGCGGTATTTGGATGCATCTGGGCGGCATGGAAGTATGGTATCCAGTGTGGAAGATGGCTCACATCCGTATAGTAGAAAGAAAGGGGAAAATCCAGTGGTGGCTTGCGTGGCTGTGTTGTAGGCATACGTAACGAAAGGAAGCACCAAGTCCCAATTAGCATGGTCGGAGGCTATGTACATGGAGAGCATATCACCGAGTGTTCGGTTAAAGCGCTCCGTCAAGCCATTAGTCTGCGGATGATAATTTGTAGTGGTGCAATGAATAGTATTGCACTCACTGAGAGGCTCTTGGACGACTTGCGAAAGAAACACACGCCCTCGGTCGCTAAGCAGCTCGCGTGGCGCGCCGTGGCGAAGAACGAAACTGCGCAAGATTGTGGGGTCTCACACGTGCTCTTGGGACAAAGGAACGACAATACTGTAGTGCAAACAATCAAAAGGGCATTTATTGCACCTTTCATACACTAATACACGCTAGCCGAGCTACTACCAATAGAACATTCACACGGGCGCGTGAGAAATCAAGGAAGTCCGACTCACCGCGACCCGATAGCGAGCGAATACGTTCGCCCCATGCTATGACACCATCGCCTAGTCATTCACGTGTACGGTCACGCGAACGGTGGCGCGCTCGAACGATCCTGTGTTCGTCCAAACCGGTGTCCTGCTCTTAGCCTTGCGCGAAGCGGGCCGGCGCACGCACGAAGCGTTCGTGCGTGTTGGCCGCCGATCCCAAGCCCAAGAGAGAGCGCCTTCGACCTTTTTCTCCCAAGTAACCCTGCTGTTCGGTGGCGTTAGCATCGCGACATTCGCGCCATCTCTCACAACGCGCCGCAACCACTACGACCGCCTCCGGCGCCCAGCCACGCGGTGAAGCCGGACTACAGGAGACGCGTGAGAGTCGCGCATCCCCACATCCCCCCAACCTTAAATCACTACACATACTCCGGTGAAACATCTCACAAGGTCTATCAACGCACGCATCGCGAACAAAAGTTATTACATGCGACAGTGGCGCCGCCGAGGAAATGTCCACACGTTATCCACAACATGCGAGCCGACATTGTTTCTGGGGTTCACCGCTGGCGTCCGTTGGTCACAGCACCAGCTCTGCAGATTCGATGGCACGACTCCACCACAGGACTCCGGAAATGGCGACGCAAAAGTCGGCACGAGCAAGCGTCGCTCACACCGACGCGCCCTGCCGGCAAGAGCCGCTGTAGCCGTTGGTGACTGCCGACTCTTTTCCCAGCCGCCGAGGGTAGCGAGCCGGACACAGGCGGCCGCTGAAATCTCTGCACCGAACTGGCCACAGGCATCTGCATCGCCTGGAGTAGCTCGATTGTAGTCCGGGGCAGCAGCGCTGACGATGTGCAGGTGACAGCAAACCAGGGGTGACTCCACTCACGCTGCGTACACTCAATGCACTCGACAAACACTAAAGTAGTGCAAGGGAGAGGAATTCGGCATACGCATCGCCCACGTGGTACGATGTTCAATTCGGCTAGCGAAATTTCGGGCGGCATTTCAGATACTAAGTTCACGTGAACAAAGCTTACTTTCTTGAGTCGAACAAGAATTTCAATTCGTGCGAGGCGAACTAATGAGGGAAGCAATATGCGACACCTCAACACCACGGTCCACCAGGTTGTGTCCCTCAACGTGCGACAGGCCTAATGCGTCGCTACTTTGACAACAACCGGCATCCAAAAAAAAAAACATCACCCAAAATGGGCACAACAGGCAGCCGCGAAGAGACGTTAGCTCTGTGAGGTGATCCTACCCCACACGGTGCACACAGCATCCGAGTTGACGGCGCCCACCATCCCAGACGGTGTCGGAGCGCCCGGTGCCAGGCCGCAATACCAGTCAGCCCGTAGCGGCACCCGTGGCCCGCGGCCACCCGGCTCCCTGAGCTGCGACTTCCGAAGTCAAAGAGATAGAAGAAGCTATTTACATAAGAAATTCGGACCACCCACGAGGCTTCCGTATTCACTCGCTTCAGGCTTCGCAATGCTCCGCAGGCGCTCGGCATCGCTCTCCCAGGATGCAGACCACGTGGCTCTCGTACCGACGAGTGTACTTCAAAACACTCACGAAAAGGCTTAGCATGTTGAAAAGTTCAAACACGCTACAGCAACCGTCGCCTTGCTCAAGAAAGCACGCCGCCGACGCTAGCGATCGAAATCCACGCTAGGAATATGCTTCGGTTCAAACAAAGGTTGTCTCGAACCGAGCAAAGCTCAAAATTATCGTCCGATGCCCCAAGAGGTCCACGTTGGGCAGCCAGATGTGGGGGCTCACATGTGCTCTTGGGACAAAGGAACGACAACACAGTAGTGCAAACAATCAAAAGGGCATTTATTGCACCTTTCATACACTAATACACACTAGCCAAATTACAACCAATAGAACATTAACATGGGCGCGCATCAAATCAAGGAAGTCCGACTCACCGTGACCCGATAGCGAGCGAATACGTTCGCCCCATGCTATGACACCATCGCCTAGTCGTTCACGTGTACAGTCACGCGAATGGTGGCGCGCTCAAACGATCCGTGTTCGTCCATACCGGTGGCCTGCTCTTAGTCTCGCGCGACGATCGCGCGAAGCGGGCCGGCGCACGCGCGAAGCGTTCGTGCGTGTTGGCCGCCGATCCCAAGCCCAAGAGAGAGCGCCTTCGACCTTTTTCTCCCAAGTCACCCCGTCGTTCGGTGGCGTTAGCATCGCGACACTCGCACCATCTCTCGCAACGCGCCGCAACCACTACGACCGCCTCAGGCGCCCAGCCACGCGGTGAAGCCGGACTACAGGAGACGCGTGAGAGTCGCGCATCCCCACAAGATGAACAAGGCAACATCACGAGCTGAAGCTGTTAGAAGAGTGGTGGTTTCGGCATATTGAGTGAGATGGTCGACGGCCACAATAATCCACCGATTGCCCGCAGGGGTGGAAGGAAGGGGCCCGTACAGGTCTATGCCGATTCTATCAAACAGCCGAGCGGAACATGGCAAATGTTGTAATGGGCCAGGCGTGTGAGATTTTTTTCCGGCATTGACACTCAATGCAGAAATGAATGTACTTGCGGACGTATGTGTACATTCCACGCCAGTAGAATCACTGGCAAAGTCTATCATAGTTTTCAAAACGCCAGCGGGCGCGTTTTGTGGGTCTGCGTGAAAGTGCGTGCTTAGATCGGTGCGCAAATGGCGAGGTATAACAAGAAGCCACTTTCGACTATCGGGCTGGAAGTTGCGGCGGTACAACATGGCGTCTGGAGCGCATAATGAGGCACTTGGTGACGAAGAGTGCGAGAGAGCTGTGGGGCTGGTGTCATCGAAGGCATAGAGAGAACGTCGATCAAAGAGGCTATGCAGGGATCTGTGCACTGTTCTGAAGGCATGTCAGTGATATTGATGTTAGCGAAGGAAGTTGCCGAAAGGGAAACAGGTGCGACGTCAGAAGGCACGGGCGAGCGGGAAAGTGCGGCAGCGTCGGCGTGCTTGCATCCTGAGCGGTAAATGACGCGAATATCGAATTCTTGTAAACGTAGCGCCCAGCGTCCAAGTTGAACCGACAGATCCTTTAATGAAGCCAGCCAACAGAGCGAATGGTGATCGGTGACAACATCAAACGAATGGCCTTGCAAGTAAGGGCGAAATTTCTGCAAAGCCCAAACAATTGCCAAATATTTCTTCTCTGTAGCCAAGTACTTGCACTCTGCCTTGTTAAGGGCACGGCTCGCATAGGCAACTACGTACTCAAAGAAGCCTGGCTTGTGTTGGGCAAGGACAGCACCAAGGCCGATCCCACTAGCATCCGTGTGTACCTTGGTCGGAGCGGTAGGGTCGAAGTGACGTAGAATGGGCGGTGAAGTCAACAGCCCACGTAATGTTGCGAAAGCCTCATCACACGCCGGCGACCAACCAAACAGATAGCTATCGCCGGTGAGCAGCTTCGTCAGTGGTGCTATTATAGAAGCGAAGTTCTTCACAAAGCGGTGAAAGTATGAGCACAGACCAAGGAAGCTGCGAAGCGCTTTCACAGTGGTAGGCTTTGGGAATTCATCAACAGCACAAAGTTTCTGCGGATCGGGAAGGACACCCTCCTTCGAGACTACATGGCCCAGGATGGTGAGTTGGTGAGCTCCGAATCGGCACTCCTTGATGTTAAGCTGAAAGCCTGCGCGCGTCAGACAGCTCAGTACCTCATGAAGATGACGGAGGTGACTGTCGAAGTCAGGGGAGAAAACGACGACGTCATCCAGGTAGCACAGGCAGCTCTTTCATTTCAATGCACGCAAGACACTGTCCATCATCCTTTCAAATGTGGCCGGGGCATTACATAGGCCGTAGGGCATAACATTGAATTCGTACAGCCCATCGGGAGTTACGAAGGCAGTTTTCGGGCGATCGGATGGTGCCATAGGGACCTGCCAATAACCGGACCTTAAGTCTAGTGATGAAAATAATTCGGCTCCTTGCAAGCAGTCCAGGGCATCATCAATGCGTGGCAGGGGATACACATCTTTGCGTGTAACTTTGTTCAATCGGCGGTAGTCGATGCACAAGCGGATTGAGCCGTCTTTTTTCTTGACAAGAACAACAGGTGACGTCTAGCGACTGCAGGACAGCTGAATGATGCTGTGCTGAAGCATGTCGTCGACTTGTTCGGCGATCACCTCACGCTCAGCAGGGGATACGTGGTAAGGGCGCTGTCGCAGAGGCGCTTGTGAGCCGGTGTCAATCGGATGGAGAACAGTATGCGTGCAGCCATACTGTTCCATTGCAGTAAGCGTTCCTCGCGGTGCGCCTCTGCAAGTTCGTCGTCGATGGCGGAGCCGAACATACTTAAAGGTGGGCGATCATGCGTACCGGCAGAAGGTGTCGGGGCACTAAGGTGCAAGTTGTCCACGTCGTCAAGGCAGAAGATGGAGGATACATCGAATACCTGAATTGTGCCGATACACTCTCCACGGAGTAAGGTTGAGGGAACCGGCAACGGATTCGTAACAAATAAGGATGTAGCGCCGTTGGGCATGTCGAGAACGGCAAAGGGCAACATGAGATTCCTGCGGTTGTTGAACAGTCTTGGAGGGTGTAAAGAGAACTGTGGACTCACGAATAGCTGCACAGAAAATGGGGACAGGGGCTGTACTACTGGGTGGTATGTTCGTATCATCGGCGACGAACAACTTTTCTATTGTAGGTGCAGACCACACGGAACACAACGCAGAGAACGCAACCTTGGCACGAGCACAGTCAATAACAGCATGGTGGCGAGAGAGAAAATCCCAACCGAGAATGACATCATGCGAACAGGCCGGTAGCACAAGAAACTCAATGGGATAAACAACATCTTGAATGATGACGCGGGCTATGCAGGCGACTGACGGCTGAATATGGTGTGTGCTGGCGGTGCAGAGGGATAATCCCGTTGACGTCATGGTAACCTGCCGAAGCAAGCGGCAAAGTTTTATATCAATCACTGAAACGGCAGCATCAGTGTCCACAAGTGCAAGGGTACGAAAGGCATCCACAATAATGTCGATGAGGTCTGCTGGAGAAATTCGAGGACTTTAATTTTTCGACGACGATGTAGTTCGTGCCTCGGGAACTTTGACGTTTAGTTTTCCGCGTCAGAAGGGCAGGGTCGACGGCGCATAGGTGAAAGAGAGCGACGTCGGGGGGATGGAGATCGGCGGGTAGCTGGGGCATGCACTTGTTGTAGCTGCGCTGTGCCGTCAAAGTGCCCAGGATCGTACGCAGACGGTCACATGACGTCTATTGGAACAGGAGGGCGACGGCAACAGAAGCGTGCCTCATGTCCTGCATAACCGCAAAAATAACATTGTGGGGTCTCACACATGCTCTTGGGACAAAGGAACGACAACACAGTAGTGCAAACAATCAAAAGGGCATTTATTGCACCTTTCATACACTAATACACACGAGCCGAATTACTACCAATAGAACATTCACATGGGCGTGCCACAAATCAAGGAAGTCCAACTCACCGCGACCCGATAGCGAGCGAATATGTTCGCCCCATGCTGTGACACCATCGCCTAGTCGTTCACGTGTACAGTCACGCAAACGGTGGCGCGTTCGAACGATCCGTGTTCATCCATACCAGTGTCCTGCTCTTAGCCTCGCGAGACGGTCCCTCGAAGCGGGCCAGCACACGCGCGAAGCGTTCATGCATGTTGGTCGCCGATCCCAAGCCAAAGAGGAAGCGCCTTCGACCTTTTTCTCCCAAGTCACCCCACCGTTCGGTGGCGTTAGCATCGCGACACTCGCGCCATCTCTCGCAATGCGCTGCAACCACCACGACTGCCGCCGGCGCTTAGCCACGCGGTGAAGCCGGATTATAGGAGACGCGTGAGAGTCGCGCATCCCCACAACATATAGGACGATTGTCCGCAGTGTGCCATGGGTTCGTGGGGACTGGTCGGCTGAACGGAACTGATGGGGGCCGAACGGGTGCCGACGCGGAAGAATAGGTCGGTTGACGAGGCGACCCGGCAGCGACGACTTGCGCATACGACAAGGGCGCAGGCTCCGGAGGTGGCGGACAAGCGAAAGGCAAAGCGTCAGTGACCTCTTCCTGTATAACTTGGCGTATGACTGGGGCCATATGTTGTGCCTGGGCTGGCTCGGGCGTGCTCAATAAAATGGAGAGCTGTCGGGCGACCTCTTCACGTATGAACTGCTTGATCTGAAGCAACAGTGCATTCTGGTCGCCCAGAGTCAACGCCGCGATCGAGTTGTCTGTTCCATAGGGCGTCGAGTTTGGGCGCGTTGTTTGTGCAATTCGTCGAAACTCTGGCACAAGCTGACAACATCGGCTACGGTTTGTGGGTCTTTGGCCAATAACATCTGAAATGCGTCATCGGCTATTCCTTTGAGGATTTGCTTGATCTTATCCGACTCGTTCATCGACGGGTTTATACGCTTACACAAGTCGACGACGTCTTCAATGTAACTGGTGAAGTTCTCACCAGGTTGTTGAGTGCGTTCACGAAGTCGCTGTTCGGCGCGGAGTTTGCGAACCGCGGGGCGGCCGAAGATTTCGGAAAATGTTGTCTTGAACGACGCCCAATTATTAAGCTCCGCTTCGTGATTTCGGAACCAGAGACAGGCGACGCCGGTCAAGTAAAAGATTACATTGGTCAGTCTAGTTGCATCATCCCATTTGTTCACTGTGTTCACCCTCTGGTAAGTTGCCAACCAGTCCTCGACGTCTTGATCGTCAGTCCCCCTGAATATCGGTGGGTGACGCTGAGGCAGCACGCCGGGATACACGGTAGCTTGAGTCTGGAGGGGACTTGCGTGGTGGTTTCTTCTGGCATCGCTGACGCTGGAGGTAAGGTACGGCTTCGTGGTTCCAGGTTACGAAACTGGGAAAATACCTGACAACTTTCTGCCAAACTATAAGGGGGTTTATTTACAAAACAGCCTTGGCTCAAGAGTCACTGTCTTGCTCTCTCCGGGCTGCCGGACTTCGTCATTCACTCTCAATATTTCTGGACTCTCTTCCCCACTACACATGAGTTAATTTACCTCTTTAATCACTCATTAATGCACATATACATATAATGTGTATCTGTCTAAAAGACGCTTCATTAAGCATAGCGCTGTTGTAGGGAAAATGAAGCATCTTTTTGGTCTCTCAATTTAAAATTCACTTTGTGCATTGTACTCTTATGCTTGCTGCAGGTTATGATGAATCCCCAATAAAGCCAAAGGCCGTTTCTTCGAATCACGATGAAAGCAGCACATGTGCAGAGGAGAAACAGCCACTGACAGAATTTGGGTATAGTCTTGCTGAACTGTCGGGGTCTAGTGCTGGTGATGTTGACGAGGCCAGTCAGTGGAATGGATATACAAACACAGGTAAGTTTCAGTGGGGCTGATTAGCCGCAAGCACAATTGAGAGTGGTGTTGCAAGTACGACTTGCGTGATGTCGGCTCTTGGATGCACTTCTATTGGAGGAATGTTTGAATAGTAAAATTCCATAATCAAATCGACCACAAATATATGCAGTTTGCATGGAGCTTTTTTTGGTAAGGAAGAGGCTTATTTTATATTATTTGCCCCAGTGCAGAGTTACCAACTGGATAGTTATTCTGGTTACCTAAGCTCTATGCCTTTCATCTCGTAATTCCCTTTCTACGTTATTTGATACATGCATGAAAGCCGTTCACAGCTGTATACCTTGTGAGCTGTGGAACTATTAGAAACAATGGTTTTTCTTTATCGGGTACATCATGACAAGTAATGAAACAAGGGAACAGTGCATCACGTACCAGATGCACGTAGAGTGTTGTGTTCATTGAAAGAGTAAGAGAAGACTGTCATACTAAACATACTATACAACATCACACATTGTTTTAAAGGGATACAAACATGGTTAGTCTAGCCAAATAATAAATTCATTTGCATATGTCGAAACAACAAATTTGTATACAGGCTACCTATATTTTATGCCTACCTATACCATTTTTAGCGGAAGTTATCTTCCCCTTGTGTTTGCTCTGGGCAACAACCGTGGCTTTCTGCTGCAGAATCATTTACAACAGTCCTCACTTGCAATAGTTTCTCTTCCTTGAGACTGCAGTAATTGTTGTTATTAGGGGTGTGCGAATATTTGAAACTTTCTGATAACGAATCAAGTATTCTTTTCCATTCTGTTTTTAAACTGAATAGTCACTATTTGATTAGGTCCCTGAATAGAATGGTCACTTGAAAAAAATGTGAATATTTTTCTAATAGCTTTTGAATCCTTTACATTGATGACTGTACATGATCAAACATGAAATTAAAGGAAAAATGTGATGACTTTCATCCCATTCACAGTGGACATTGTAGTGAACTGCACACTGCACTGATCAAACAGCCAGACTTTTCCAGCTAAACAAGATCATCGGCAATAAAATGTTTAGACACATCATTTGGCAGTGTGTGTTTTGTACAGTTTATAGATGCAGAGTCTGTGTCCTCTCCTCAGATTAAATATGAATACATTTCATTGCAGCATACTTTATGCAACAGTGGCGCCATCTATCGCAGTTTTTCAAATTGTAAAAAAAAGTGATTTTTTTCACTCTGGCAATCACAGATGGCACACATTTCTGAATTGGCCATGAAAGTTTACACAGATATTAATTTCTAAACATTGTATGATAATCTATGACTGCATATACTCCAAAGAGTCCTGAGTTTAAGAATAAAGTGCTTAGTTATTTGTTCTTAATGTTCCCTTTGGGGGGGGGGGGGGGTTTAATGAAGCATGCTAACAATGCACAGTGTAATTGACAGAAACTTTCTAATGTTGTGAGTACCAGGCTGTGAAAATTCTTTGGTACTAATGGTGAGAAGGCTGTACATTATTCACAAACTATATGAAAAATATTCATTGTTCAATTCGATTTGCTTCTGGCACTATTTGATTTGTATTCAATTTGCTTCTGAGCCCTATTCAATTCGTATTCAATTTGATCTCAAAAACTACTATTCGCACACCCCTAGTTGTTTCCCATATATTCGAACAGTAACAAATATTCGTCAATATTGAATAGGAAATTGCTGAATCGATCAAATACAAATTGAATAGCAAAGTTTATTCAATTTGTATTTAAAATTTCAAATATTGGCACACCCTGTATGTATTTATTTACACACCTTGTGTATTTATTTGTCTTCTTCAACACTAAAGGCAAATGTGGCATTACGTTGTCTCATTCATTCTCTTGATTGATACTGTCACTTGTTGGATGATAGTTTAGACTAGTTTAGCTCAGACTAGCGTGTTTTGCTCTTTGCATCTACAAGAGATTTTAGAAACCATGCTAAATCAGCGGTAATAGGTGCCATCTTTTGCATGCTTTGCCATCTTGAGGACTGCATTCACATGATTGTGCAGTTGAATCACGAATCAGCCATTTTAGGAGGTGTATGTTTCAGATTTGATTCTGGCATGACCTTTCATTTACTGAACTAACATGAATGTGTAAGTTATTCTAGTCCAATCCCCACTGTGTCTGTGGGTGCTGTGAAGGTCTCGGTTCTGTCAAATCCCGTACTGTATGCTTAAATAGCATACATCAGTAATTTCCTAACTTTATTCTAGGTAACCAAAGCGTTCTATGGGGATGTATTTGGTTTCTGAAAGCATTGAAAACATGCACAGTTCCGTTTCATCATTTTTTTTATAGGGAACTCAACATTCTGTCGTGAGCGTGCATTATCAGCCTTAAACAGTATGCAATATATTCGTTATAGCCAATGGAAAGTTGTAGCACACACACTGACTTTCTGCACCAGAAGAAGCAGGTGTAGCCTTCATGCCATGATTTCCGTCAAATTGTGAATTATGATTGAGTGTGTATAAATCGGTCAAATATACACAACTTCCTACCAACGCACTCGACACTGCACTGCAAGAAAAAGTGGTAGGATGGTGCTTTGTGCATTTTCTGATGAGTCATCATAATTAGGGAGTAATTAATTATATATTTATTGCTCAGTCAATATGCTTTGTTCTGGCATATAAATACTCAATCACAGACTTAGTATTTGCAGAATTTTATTATTGACTGTATGCATTACGAGCAAATAAAAATTATTTTTTATACATTGCTGCCAGAACACATCACATCAAACGTCCCGTCAAACATGGTAGTACCTCCAGCAAAGTTGTCATTTGTAGCAGTACAGAGCACATTGGAAGTGAAATCAAGGCATAGTGAACATGCAGGGGGTTCAATTCACCCAAAGCTGCTGCTTTTTCTTGACAGAACCGGCAGAAGCAAGCTGCGTCCACAAATGTGGAGATAGGGCGCCTGAAGGGGATGTGGTGTGCTGCCATCATTTTTATTTATGTATAATCAACCTTGTGGTATTCGTTGAATTCTTCAAGTGTAAACATTTTTTAAAGGGCTGTGTACTTGTACCGTCTATCACTTGTAGTATATCTGATGTCCCGGGTACAAAAACACATAGTTGGAGGGAGGCTGTGCTTATGCAATATTCTTTGTGAGACATTGTTGCTCTTCCCATGCTTCCGTGTTTCTGTGCCCAATGCCTTGTGGGCCCTGTCAACAGGGGAGGAGCCAACAGCTGGCGGCAGCTGGGTGAGCAATGGTCGCCGGGTGGAAGGAAAGTTACTGCTGGTGCAGCAGCTGAGTGCCATCCTGCTTAAGCGCTACTACTGCACCCGACGCAACTGGAAGGGCCTCTTCTCACAGATCTTGCTGCCGGCCTTTTTCGTCAGCATTGCCATGTCAGTGGCTCTAACAGCACCTCATGTTGAGGACCCTCCACCCTTGACATTGTCACCATCCCGGTATTACAACTACACTCAACCCCGAGGCAACGTGGTTCCTTATGCATTTCGAGACGAGCCCCGACCCAAGTGAGTAGCCTCAAGTTTCCAGTGCTACTTATTTATGTTTTTTGTGTTTCGGTTGGGAGGACAGTGTTGGAATTTGCATCTAGGCACCTATGTTGTGGTGTTTTGTGCATAGGAAGAGAACTGTCCTCTGCATTAACCCTTTGCGGTCATGAGCATTTACCTAATTCATTGTTGCTCTAATCAGGTATACAGAAGCATATTGAGTGATTTATTTAGAAAAAATTTATTTATTTCTTAGGCTCTCAACAGTACTTGAGCACTGTGCGATAGCGCTCAAAGCACTTTCCTGGGTGGAGGCCAGGATTTCTGCTGCAGGCCTGTAGGGTCCTCATTGTTGCTTTCTCCTAAAGTGCTTTCATCCAAGGACATTTGTTGACCATCTGAAGGCGAAATATATTCATCCACCGCACTAAAATCATCTTCTGATTCACTGAATGCATGTGAATTTCGTCCATAAAACACACGCACAGAAAACGTTGTCATTCTGTTGGCGCTTCATGCCACAAATCATGCGAAAATTCCTTCAAGCATCAAGGAATGAAAAAAAATAATAAGGGCTGCCCTTTTCTGGAGACATTGAAAAGTGCATCTATTAGTTGAAAAAATTCCCGAAAGCTGGCGTTACTAACCCAAATAACTGGCGAATGTGAGCACGTGCACGTGTCAGGCACTTCCTGACATCTCACCGGAACCAATATTTCTATTTGGTGGGAGGAGCCCGAGAAATGACCCCAAAGGGTTAAAATGATGCATGTGGAAGACAGTGAGGCTGCCCTGGAATAGAGTTGAATGCCTATACAATGAATGCCCTTACTGTGATGTGGTCTGTGTAATGAGGGGAAATATAAAGCTCCAACCATTTTACTATATGGCACATGCTTGGTGGGTCTCTGCAATGAAGCCTTTTACAGGGAATTTGCCTCTTTAACCCAAATAACTTATGCAGTGCTAGTTGTATCTTAGTTTTTGTAGCAAACATACATGAAAACATGTGAATTCTCTTGGTAGCAGTCCTGTGTTTTCAATGCAGATACTTTGTGCAGCAGTATTTGTGATTCTCAGGTGGTATAGTACTGCAAACATGAAAACGCTATACACTGTGCTTTGATTTTGGCAGACCCCCTTTTAAAACTAACTTTGCATGGGCACCATACTAGTGACAATCCGAGACCCTCCATCAGTTGCTCCATCACATTTGGCTTTGCCTATATGCATGCGTGTATGCATGCGTGTATATCTGTGTATGCACCGGCTACAGGATTCTCAAAAGGGAATATCTCTGCATGGGTGAGCTGTGTGTGGTTTGATAAGCTTACCAGTTTCAGCTTTAGTCTACTCCCATGTTCTCTGGAACTGGTTGGCATTGTCCATTGCTTTAATGCTTCATACGTAGATACAGTGATTGTTATATTTTTTGGTGTTCTGGCACACTCGGCCTGATACAATCAACAATCAGCGCAGGTTGCTACAGGGTTTCAAAACATAGGCAGTTTAATTGCATAGTGCTGTTCACAGTACGAGAAAAAAAGAAGGCTATGTTCAACAAGTGTCCCAGGACTTTTCCCTTTTTTTTTTTCCCCTCAGTAAAAATCTTCTGAATCTGCTTTAAATAAAGATTGTTTTGTTTCACTAATGTTTGCTAATGAGCTAGTTGGTTATGCATTCTTTGTAGCAGTGTTACAGTACATACACACGCAGGAAAAAAACCAAAAAGGGACAGGACAGAGGGCTGACCATGACTAGGCATAGGTCGAAAGCTTCTGAACAAGGCTTCTGCATCAGGAGGCAACACTTTTTCCTCGGATGCAAAGTGCTACCGTGCTGGCCTTGCAATTTGCGCTGGTGATGACAGGGACCAAGCGATGTGGATCAGACAGAAAGATTGAGAGACAGCCTGCAGAACTTGATATGAAATTCAAGGGCCGCACTTGTTTTTCACAACTTTGATGAGGTGCGGCCCTTACACGGGACCGAACCTTTTGGTCAAAATGGTGCCGGCACAGCCAGCGACTTCTGCACACCCCAGCTCTTGCCATCTAGTAGTGGCATGCGGAAGCACACACCGCACGAAAATTCACCGATGCGTGCTTGCGGCATCGGGGCACTGAACACGATTGCTTCTCCATTGGAAATTGCCAAGTTGGGGGTGCTGCCCTTACACGAGTGCAGCCATTACAAGGGTGCAGCACTTACATTAGTACAGCCCTTACACGTGTGCAGCCCTTACATGAGTCTATACGGTAATGCATCACCAACTAGTACACCAGCTAAAATTATTGAAGTTCATATCTATCATATTAAGAAGTGTGATTGAAATGTCGTTTCTCCTGCATAGGTGGAACCTAGATGCTGATGCACAGCACTTGGCAGCTACCCTTCGACTTCCATCTGGTGTTGGTGCCACTTGTGTCTTACTGTGGCCTCTTAATGGAAGCAGCAGCATCCTGGTACCTTCGTCCAATGGAAACTACTCTGAGCGCTCACTTGACTGGGATATGTTGGACGCCTTTGAGCCTGAGTGCCGCAGTGTATTTGTGCCCGGGCTTCCCTTGGACAACTTTGTGCCACCCCTTCCCACAGTTGAAAGCCCCACTGGAGATTCAGTGGATGTTACCACGTCGCCAGGAAATGTCTTTCACCTCGTCAACATTTGTGAGCATACTTTTGTTTTATCTACATTTTGTGTAGTTGGCTTTTCTTCCTTAAGTTCTGACATAAAATGCAAGTCCAAAAGTAGGTTCATAATGTGAAACTAGAACATTCGGAGAGGAGAAACTATGGCTCTTTTAGGCAGCATGTGTGAGTTGGAGTACTCAAGTATTTAGGGCAAACTTTAGCTGGATGCCACCTCAAATTTCCATATTTAAATACATGTCAAATGTTGAAATGCTTTCGTTATACAACTGCTGAACAAATCTGAATGAAATTTGTTGCATTTAAGAGAGAAAGTTAAATGCTAAGAATTGTTGGGATCAAAATATTGATTTACGACCTAAAATTGTTTTGAAAAAACTGCCGAAAATTGGTACGTGCAAGAAATATGGAAGCACAATATTTACAACTCAGTAACCGCACTAAAAACAGATATCCCAATCCTGTGAAATGTATGTTTTATATCAGATAAAACACAAAACTGTGATTCATTAGTTTACAGCTTAAGAGAAATTATTACGTTGTGTGAGTGGATTTGGCAAAAGTCTTACAAATTAGTGGTATATGAGCCGCGTATAATATATACGTAAATTTTGTTCACCTTTGATATGTGCCAATAGATGCAGTTTACAAATCTTTTTTATGAGCTACAGAGTTCTAAAGTTGATGCTTCAGTTTATGAAATTTTTCCATTTTTCAGATACTTTTCTAAGAAAAATTGATGGCACATACATGACATTTTTAGCGTCTTAGATGCATCCTCAAAGCATCCTAGATTATTTACTATAATAGCTTTTTCACGCATTTCGTTTTCGTTTCCTAGGAGGTATATGTGTCATGACTCAGAAGATGGTCACATGGGAGCAGGACATCTTGGTGTTTTGGCACTCACTCCTGCTCATTCAGTGGTCTGTTATGCTGCTACATTGCACTGTGCAATGAATAGCAGTATAGCAGACGACTAAGTTCAGTAGCATTACTCTAGCTGTCAAAAATTGTTTTGCATTATATGGATACCCATGTTTAATTAAAGTACCATGAGTGATAGATATTTTTCTGAGTATACTGTATATTCTTGTGTAAGGGCTGCACCCCTAAATTGGGGTCGCAATATGTAAAGTATGTAAAATATGTAAAAAACAAAATTAAGAAAATTATCCATGCATTGACCACACACTTTCTTCCTAAGTGCATACCTTGCCATCCATAGTTGCACAGCCTATGCGACTCCATCTCCAAGCAGTATCAGTGTGGTGCATAGAGGCATATGGCATGGCGAATCGAGGTCCTTTTTTGGTCTGATTGTCACTTCTGCAGTTGGTAGTCTGCTAGAGCTAAACGCATTGACTGACCGTCAGTGTTGTTACAAAATTCATATACCGGCATCCCACAGCTTCTTTTGTTGCACATTTCCCTGTGTACATCTATTTATGAAATGTTCGCCGCTTACCATAGGCAGTGTCTGCTCTTGTGCGCCACCCTAAGCATGTGTGAATTGGGCAGAGATACTTTCTGTGCTTCATGTTTACTTTTGATACTTCTGTGCAGTGAGCTTTCATCGCTAATAGCTATTGCTGAAAGTAGGGCTAGTTTGTTACAGGCATTATGAAACATAGTTACAGCAATAAGGAAGACGAAGACATAAACATGAAATTCACAAAATGTCTTTGTCTTCTGTAGCTCTGTAACCATGCTTCATAATGCTAGCAGCCAACTAGTGCAGCTTTCAGCAACCAGCATTTGTCATGTGCATTTTGTGTTTATGCCTTCGTCTTCCTTAGCACTGTAACTGTGTTTCATAAAGCTTTCAGTGCTCTCATACCATCTGAAACATACATCAATGCTATTGATTGTCATTTCGTGTGAAAACCCCAGTCAAACCTTCCACGTGCCATGATGTCTGAATACGTGTCCAGTGATGATGTCAACTTTGAACAGTGTGCATCTGGTGAGCTAGACTCCAGTTCCACAGTTACATGCCAGCAGTGACGAATGAGGTAGTAATTGAAGCTAAATAAAAGACACAAAATAGTTCACTGTGCCTTTCAATGATGCTGTGTGCCTTTCAGTAATGCTGTACAAGTAACTGTAAGAGCACCACATTTTTTACATTTATTGTAATTAGGATCACATGAATTTTCATTACGTACCACGAATGAGTGTGCATAAACATAAGCTTAGCATGCTGTTATGGCAAAGTGGAAACCTGGCTTGAGTAACCTTTCTGTAGTAAGGAAGAGGGACGGTGCAGTGGGGCATCCTTACCAGCGCTGTCTAGTGGGTCAGTCTCTCCAGCGCATCCCTCGGACTACGCCGTTCGCGCTTGCGGTATCCTGAACTGATCCAACGGTCGGCCCTAACGCTTGCGTGCAATAAACGTCTTTATAAGTGGTGGAGAGTGCTACGCTCGAACGCATCCTGGAGCTTCGATCCCGTACCCTCCCTTCAACCATGTCTCAGGACGCATCTCAGCCGACGACCCAGCGAACGCCTCCTGCACCCTCCGTCATGTGCTTTGGTCTACCTCACCACAAGGATCCTCCTGTTTTCAGTGGCACTGACAACAACGACGTGGAAGACTGGCTGTCCACGTACGAGCGAGTAAGCGTCATCAATAAGTGGGACGATGCCGCGAAACTAAGCAACGTGCTCTTTTACCTCGCCAGCATGGCTAGCCTCTGGTACAACAATCACGATATGGAAATTCCCACATGTTACGCGTTCAGGACCTCATTAGCAGCTGTGTTTGGTCGTCCTGCTGCGCACAAGGTGCAAGCAGAATCCCGCTTGTGAGAACGAGCTTCACTAGCTACATCGAAGATATCCTGGACTTGTGTAAGCGCGTGGACGCGACGATGTCCGAATCAGACAGAATCAGAAACGTTATGAAAGGAATCGAGGACGCTGCTTTCAACATGCTGCTCGCTAAGAATCCACAATCCGTCACAGAGATCGTTAAGTTATGCCAAAGTTACGAGGAGCTACGTAGGCAGCGCTCATTGACTCGTCGGTCTTCATCACGCGATGAACACATCGCTGCTCTGGCTACCACCTTCGACCAGACCGCACTGCTTGCGGAAATGAAAGCATTCATTCGGGAGGAAGTAGCACGCCAACTCTCCTTGGTACCCTTTGCTCAGCCGCCGCATGTGCCACAGCCCGCTTCGACTATCGTGCCTCTGCTCCGCCGCGCCATCGAGCAAGAAATCGCCGAGGTCTTGCCAGACCAACGCCACCATGTTCACCATGTGTGTGCCACTAAGCTACACTGAGGTCGTGGCACCACCGCAACAGGCTCCAGCACCAGCACCGCTCAGCTACGCTGAAGTCGTCGCGAGGCCCCACCCACTCTCTGCTCATGTGCCCCTCACTTATGCCGACGTCGTGGCTAGGCCACCAGTGCAGCCCACTATACAGTCCTATCACCAGCCGGTCCATACAGGGCGCGCTCCGATGTGGACGGGACCAGCCACAGCGAACCGGTGGCGTACATCTGACAACCGACCTATATGCTTTGCCTGCGGCTACGTCGGTCACATGGCCCATTTCTGTAATCGTGTGCAGCCACCCAGCGTCGCATCATCCATGATAAATCGTTCGCCCCGTCCATATTACGACCCACCTTCCGGTGTGTCACCGACATACCGCCCGCCGCTGAACACCCGCCGTTCCCCATCTCCACGCCAGCGCTCATTATCGCCAATGCGGGCTCGTGCCATCCCTCGGGATGAGGAAAACTAACAGTCGCAGTCCAAGAGGCAAGGGCTACGACAACGTCGAAGTGCACAAGTCCTCATTGCAGCCTATCCAATGTGATAGACATGTTTGTCGACGGTGTCCGCACGTCTGCACTGATTGACACAGGAGCAGCCGTATGTGTTATGGACGCTACACTTTGCCGCTTAATTTGGAAAGTCACGACGCCCCTGTCCAGACTATCTCTTCGCACAGCCAGTGCTCAGCATATTCGACCCTTGGCGTCTTGCACTGCTCGTGTAGAAATTCAGCACGTTGTATACCCCATAGAATTCATCGTTTCCTCCTGCTCTCACGATGTCATCCTCGGCTGGGATTTTCTCTCGCGCCACAGTGCCGTTATCGATTGCGCACGGGCCGAAATAGAACTATTGCCACTGATAGATTTGACACCCACTGACGCTCCGTCGCTTTCCAGGAAACTGATCGTCGAAGCTGACACTCAGGTTTTTCCCAACGCCTCAATGATCGTGTCCATGCACTGCAGTGGCCTCTCGGACGCCATTGCATTACTTTCGCCGTCTGGCCATTTCTTCGCAAGGAAGGGCCTGTTGCTACCTTTTGCGACCGTGGACATCATCAAGGGCACTATCACAATTTTTGTTTGCAACCCGTGCCCATACTCTGTCATGCTGCTCCGAGGAGAATGTGTTGGTACCGTGGAAGCCATCGACGACGTGCAAGTTATCGACGTGCCCAACTAACCGAATTGCACAACCTACCGTATGCTCAGTGCTGTTTCTACATCTGACGCATTGCCCAGAGATGTATTTGGTTCCTCCATTGCTGGAACCCTTACAGCGGCCCAGCGTTCGCAGCTGCTGTCCCTCTTGGAAGAATTTTGTTCGTCTTTAGACATGGGGCAAGCTTCCCTGGTTCGGACTTCAACTGTAACGCACCGCATCGACACAGGCTCTCACCCACCATTGTGACAACGCCCGTATCGCGTTTCTGCCAGCGAACGTCATGTGATTAACGAGCAAGTTGACGACATACTTCGGCGCGAAGTAATTCGACCCTCGAAAAGTTCATGGGCTTCTCATGTCCTTGTTACAAAGAAGGACGGCTCCGTAAGGTTTTGCATCGATTATTGCCGGCTCAACAAGATCACTCGCAAGGACATCTATCCCCTGCCACGCATAGACGACACAGTTGACTGCCTGCAAGGAGCAGAGTTCTTTTCATCTTTGGATTTGCGTTCCGGGTATTGGCAAGTGCCTATGGAAGAAGTCGATTGGCCGAAAATAGCCTTTATCATGCCCGACGGCTTGTACGAGTTTAACGTCATGCCTTTTGGACTCTGTAATGCACCCGTGACATTCGAGCGCATGATGGACACAGTTCTGCGAGGCTTAAAGTGGCACACATGTTTGTGCTATCTTGACGACATTGTAGTTTTCGCGCCCGACTTCACCACGCACCTCGAACGCCTCCGGCGTGTTTTGACGTGTTTATCGAATGCCGGCCTACAATTAAACATATAAAAGTGCCGATTTGCTGCACGGCAACTCACGATACTTGGCTATGTTGTATACAAGGACAGAATTCTCTCCGACACCGACAAACTTCACACCGTTGCCGAATTCCCCAAGCCAACGTCCATAAAAGAATTGCGCAATTTCATCGGTCTATGCTCTTACTTCAGACGCTTCGTTCGGAATTTCACCGCCATCGTATCGCCCCTGACGAAGCTCCTAGGGAGCAATGGGCTTCTCACCTCGTGGTCATCAGGGTGCGACGTGGCATTCACGAGTCTTCGTCGTTTGCTGACTTCCCCCCCAATTTTGCGCCACTACGACCCGACGGCCCCTACAGAGGTACACACAGATGCCAGCGGTGCTGGCTTTGACATTGTCCTCATGCAACGCAAGCAAGGGTTCCCTGAGTAAGTCATTGCTTATGCCAGCTGAACGCTTACAAAAGCTGAGAATAATTACACCGTGACAGAAAAAGAATGTCTCGCGATCATCTGGGCTCTTACTAAGTTCCGGCCATATTTGCATGGCCACCCATTTGATGTCATCGTGGACCACCATGCACTATGTTGGCTGGCGTCATTGAAAGATGTTGGCTGGCGTCATTGAAAGATCCGTCTGGCCGTCTTGCACGTTGAGCACTTCGCCTGCAAGACTACGACATCTGCGTACTCTACCGCAGTGGACGACACCACTTGGACGCTGATGCCCTCTCACGCTCTCCCTTGGCTGACAACAATATATCTCAGTTGACTGTGTCTTCCATCGACCTTCGCACCATCGCTTCCGAGCAGCATAAGGACCCCTGGATTGCGTCGATTATAGGCTGGCTCTCTGATCCATCGACCATGTCAACAACCCGCGCATTGCGCCGTCAAGCTCATCATTTTGCCATTCCCGACGACCTGCTTCACCGGCGCAATTACAGCTCTGACGGCCGCCAGTGGTTGTTAGTAGTGCCTCGCAGCCTGCGTTCTGAAATATGCGCAGCTTTCTATGCCGATTCCCAGTGTGCCCACTCTGGCGTTTGCCAAGACTTACCAGCACCTTCAACAGCGGTACTACTGGCGAGGGATGTACAGCTACGTTCAAAAGTTTGTACGCTCTTGTCCCGATTGCCAGCGCCGGAAATCTTCACCCTGCCTCTCCCCAGCTGGGCTGCAACCTTTACCTTGCCCAACCCGGCCCTTTGGGTGCGTCGGTATAAATTTGTACTGGCCCCTTCCCATTACAATCGGCTGGAAACCGCTGGGCCATTGTGGCAGTTGACCACTTTACGTGATACGCTGAAACTGCAGCGCTTCCGGCAGCTACAGCGTGAGACGTTGCCTCCTTCCTGCTTCGTCGATTCATCCTATGTCATGGGCCACCCCAGGAGCTGCTCAGTACCCGCAGACGTGTCTTCCTCTCCGAAGTAGTTGAAGCTGTTCTCAAAGAGTGCCATGTTGTTCATCGCACAACAACGGCGTACCATCCTCAAACCAATGGACTCACGGAACGATTCAACCGTACGCTCGGCGACATGCTCTCAATGTACGTCTCCTCAGACCACACGAACTGGGACGCCATTCTGCCCTTCGTCACCTACGCATACAATACCGCTACGCAGAGCACTACTTGTTTTTTTGCCATATTTTTTATTGTACGACGGCACCCATTGCACACCATCAACACAATGCTACCATACCGGCCCGACGCATCTGAATGTGCGCCCATATCTGATACGGTGAGACATGCCAAAGAGTGCCGCGACCTCACCCGGGCCTTTACCTCCAATCACCAAGAGCGCCAGAACACTCGCGGTGACACCACCTCTGCGCCCACCTTTCTTCCTGGAACGCTTGTGTGGCTCTTAGTTCCTTCCGCTGCACCTGGTCTGTCTTCGAAGTTAATGCCCAAGTATGAAGGTCCCTACCGCATCATCGAGCGTGCATCACCCGTCAACTATGTGATTGAGCCCGTTGAATCATCTTCGGACATGCGCCGTTGCAGACGCGACATTGTCAACATCGAGCGCCTCAAGCCGTATTGTGATCCAGTAATACCGATGAGCTGTTAGGTCACCGGATGGCTCCCTTTTTCGTCCCCGGGGTAATTGTAGTGAAGAAGAGGGACGATGCAGTGGGGCATCCTTACCAGCGCTGTCTAGTGGGTCAGTCTCTCCAGCGCATCGCTCGGACTACGCCGCTCGCGCTCACGATTCTCTGAACTGATCCAACGGTCGGCCCTAACGCGTGCGTGCAATAAACGCCTTTACATTTCAGACATATGTGACTGGCTAAGTTGCCCTTGTTATACTGATCAAAGGGCCTTTTCTGCTTAAAGCAAGCATTGCAGCTTGGGCTTACTGTGATCAAAATATTTAAGTGTAGCAGAGACTCTGGTGGGCTCTGTACTACGGCATGAGTAGTAGCACATTTTATGTTGAAAGTGTTGCTTGGGTGAAATTGTTGCTAGCACTGACTGCTAGGCTAACACATTTTGGAGCAACCACACCACCGCCACAAACATCAATGTGCACTCACTCTATGAATGGCTTACTAAGCCCAGCCAAGCTTGTAAAATATCTTTTGGTGAACCAAAAGCAAGCTAGACATGCTGGTGCAAGCTTGTGCAATTAGGTTGACAATTAGCTTTAATTGAAATTACTTATTCATTGCTCACTGTGTGCCTCTTGTTCTTCTCATGCCTGGGCATTTGCTCCCATTGTAAAGCCCATGTCAGCAGCCAAGTGTTCGTATATGTGAATTTCTAGGCTCCATTTTATGACTTGCCAGGGGGAAGT
Source organism: Dermacentor silvarum (assembly GCF_013339745.2). NCBI lineage: Eukaryota > Metazoa > Arthropoda > Arachnida > Ixodida > Ixodidae > Dermacentor > Dermacentor silvarum. Next base: position 176,163,832 of record NC_051154.1, read on the forward strand.
TAACCCCTTAAGTGCTCTATTTTTTTTACTATTTCCGAACCAAAAGTGCCTATTTTTTTTATTGCCGATTTCGAATCTGATTGTACTAAAAAGCAGCTAGCCGATGTTGAAAAAATATTTGCACCACATACTTAGTCAAATCAACACAATAAAGTTTATTTCGGAACAATACATAGGAGACCAGCTACCTGCTGCTAATATAAATAAAAACCTTATAAAAAACAGTTGCAGACGTCACATATTTGTTCCCTTGTGTAGGCTAAGTACCCTTGGGCTATTTCACTCCGGAAGCTTCGGGACTGTGTGGAAAATTTCGAAACATGGAATAACGCAAAGCGGCTTGTTGCAGCTCCTGCACCAAAAGCGAGTTTCTTTTCTCAACTTTTTCCCGTTTTCTCCTCGCTTCCGACAGCAAATGAAGCATTTTTTTGTTGGCGCTGCTTTGGTTTCGCTTGGCGGGATGTAAGAAGCAAAGTGCCGTTCCTTGAGACGCACAGCATCAAGCACATCAGACGGTCGGCCGCGCTTTGTCTTTTTTGAAGGATCAAGGTACCTAGTCAGGATCGCCTCAATTAGGGCGAGGCGGTAGTCAAGGTGGCTCATCTTCCCTCCGTCTTTTTGGTACAAGACAAAAGAGTTAAACGTCGCTTCATCGATCAAGTGTCGAAAGATCTTCTTGTAGTAGATCTTCTGCCGTTTTCTAGGGACAGGGTAGTCGGACAGCATCTGATCTGACTTGTCCACATCGCCCATCGTGTGATTATAATCACGCACGATGCTGGGCTTTGTGACGTCTCGCCCTTTAGAATCTCTGAAAGTCTCCATGCTTGCAGTGTGCACTGTGCTCATGACGGAGACTACTTTTTTGTCTCGCTATTGAAGAGCAATACATTTACCGCGCTGGTAGGCTTGCACCTCTCCCTTCTTCAGCTTCTTCGTCTGGAAATCTGGAGGCATGTCTTTTCTGTTTGGTCTCACGGTGCCATACACATCCGTGCGGTGCTGGATGAGGAGGTCGACGAGTTCTGGCGAAGTATAGAAGTTGTCTATCGTCAGGCAGTACCCCTTGCCTAGCAAAGGCTCGATGAGCTTCATAACAACTTTGGTACCCATTGGTGAACATGGTTGAAGATTTGCTGGCGTGCCTAGATTTGTGCCCTTTCCTGTATAGATCAAGACATCCCACACATATCCCGAAGATGCCTCACAAAACAAGAAAAATTTCAAGCCAAATCTTGCTCTTTTGAGCGGGATGTATTGCACCCATCCAAGTCTTCTTTTGAAGAGCATTAGACTTTCGTCTATTGATATGTCTCTTTCTGGTATATATGCCGAGCGGTAGTTCCTCAACAATCGCTCCAAAAATGGCCATATCTTGCACAGCTTTGGCTGTGGATGGTTACTAAGATCGGTGATGCTGGCATTGTCCACAAAGTGCAACATTCGCATAATTAGCAGAAACCGCTGGCAGGACATAACCTCTCCGAAAACAGGTGTAGACAACAACTTGTTCTTGGACCAGTACCACTGCTGTCGAGGCTTGTGAGCTATTCCCTGCAGTAGCAGGAGTGCAAGGAATACCCACATCTCTTCCTTTGTAACCGGCACCCATTTTTTGAGGCGGGAGTGTTCACTCGGAGGAGAGCGTTTCAACGTTTCAACCGCTTTGCGATTGGTTTCGTCTACCACTAGTGATATGAGTTCATCGTCCAGAAACTGCTGAATATATTCCATAAGGTCATCTGATGATGACAATTTGAAAGTCTTGCCTGGAATGGCCAAGAAGGGAAAGCGTGGAGGCTTCACAGGAGGATTGTCCACATCAAGCAGGATCCACTGGCGAGCACTCGCGATGTTCGCTTCCGAGCTGTCTTCATCATCACCGGAGGAGCTGCTCAATTCACCGTCATCGCTGTCATCACTTCCGCACACAAGATAAACATCTGTATCCGAATCATCATCACTCGAAGAAGATGACAAAAATGAAAAGCTTCTTTTTCGCGTTGACGGACCAGCTATGCATGGGTCGCCGCCACCGCACGCCATCTTTTCATACAAAAACCGCGCTCCTACCGCAGAACAAAACTAAATCATCGAGTAAATGCTGCCATCTGGCGGATTACACGCAATTTAAGCCGTAGACGAGCGCTTCTCGTCCTGAACGCTAGAGGGGTGTACCTATTCTGCTAGGACGAGCTCTGCTCATCCAAAGCAGTTCGGGGACAGTTTGGGCAGGACGAGCTCTGCTCGTCCAAAGCACTTAAGGGGTTAAAAGCACCCAAATCCCAGTCAAGCAAATAACAGTTGTCGGGATATGGGGGGATGCCAACGGCCCTCTGCCTCGACACACCGAGCCCCGCGGTTGGCGCATGCCTGCGCAGCAACCGCGGTCCGGTACAAGCTCGAGGAAACAATAGACGACAACCACGTGTACACTCGGAAAGCATTTATTACGACTGCAACTAACACTTCGAGCAGGCCAGCTAGCTATAGTTGACATCGCTGAGGGTTCCCTCGAAGAGAATAATACACTAGGTAAAGAAGGGCTTCCGACTTACCAACTGGGGGAATACGGAGGGCCGCGGCGTTTGCCGCGGCAAGAACGTGGTTGACTAACCACGTGCGGGAGTACGGGAGCGACGGCGGAGACTTCCGCCGTCGCCGCTTGCTGGAGACCAAAGAGACCCGGTCGATATCAGCGGGATCTCACGTGACCCACCCGGTGGCGCTGATAGCGCTTGCGATTCCCGCGCGCCGCCCGCGGAAGGAAAGTTTCCCCTCTCCCAACTCTCCCTGGCACGCATGCGCTTGACACGACGTTCGCTGCCCGTGCGGCGGTTATGGGACCCGAGGATTCCCACATCCCTCCACCCTTAAATATTGCCCTACGACGGAGAAATCACTGGAACGACGGCATTGACAAAGTATCCGGGCAGATGCGATGGTAAACTCCGGCAGGAAATGTCCGAATCCACGTTGATAGGCAGCACAGTCCTGTGTGGTGGCCGCCCACATGTGGCAGCTGTCACAGTGGTTGATGATGACGGGGGCTGAAGATGGCTTGCCCTCAAGATGCGCGCCGCAATGTCCACCCGGGAACAGCGGGTCAGGACTTTCTCGAAGAGGCGCGCGCGCCGGCACGATGAACCTCGCACCGACGCACCCTCGTGGGAGTATGATGGTAGGCCTCCCTCCTCGTGGCTGTCATGTGCTGTGGCATCGGGCCGCGAACAGGGAGGGGCCGAGACAGCTGGCAGGGACGTGGACCATGGCAGCAATAGCAAGTCGAGGCGGCTTCACTCGTTCTGCAAAGTCGCTCAAATGCACTCCACAAACACTTAGAATTAAGGCAGTAGAGGCCGCCGCAGCGTCGGCCGTCTGACACGATGCTGAACCACCCGTCTACCGCATAGCTTTATGCGGCAACGAGAAAAAAAAAACAATCCAGTTCGTTTGAATGAAGTTATTCGCTTCGACCGAATTTTTCCGGTCCGATACAGCGCGAAAGTGTGCGATGCTCGTATGAACAAAGCGCTCTCTGGTACCCCGAGATTTCGGTTATTCCGCCCGCAAAATATTGAGTTCATCTGAACAAAATAAGCTTTCTATTTCGAACGAGGTTTCTCCGCTCGGGCGAGTATAGTGTAACTAGCGAATCCGGTTGCACCCGCTAAATGTCGCGGCATGGTAGCCTTCGAACATGCGACCGGCAGCTCCGCAGAGCCTTAGGCCTAATCGCGTCCATGACGGATACCAATGCCACAAAAGACCCATAAAGGGTTCCAATGAGCCGCCGCGAGGAGATGCAGGCCTAGCTAAGCGGTCCCCGCTCGCTGCTCAACACGCAGCTTCCGAGCAGACTCCTGGGACTGCGCCCCGCTGACGTCCTAGCCAGCGTTTCCGGCGCCCAGCTCCCAGAGCCAAAGATACAGAAAGGAGGCTATTTACATATGTACAGGGAAAATCGACCACCGCGCCGGCTGCTGCACTCACTCACTTCGGGCGTACTCTTAAAAGAAAACTTGCTGCAAATCTCAGCGTCTACACGAGTTCGGCGACACTGGCGCAGCGTTAACTCGCCCTCAAGAAAGCACACACAGATCTAGCTAGCAATGACGCCTTCGGCTGAGGCTGGTCCGGACAGATCGTCGTCCCGTTTTCCAAGAGCTTGCCCCACGTTGGGAACGCCAAAATGTCGGGATATGGGGGGATGCCAACGGCCCTCTGCCTCGACACACCGAGCCCCGCGGTTGGCGCATGCCTGCGCATCAACCGCGGTCTGGTACAAGCTCGAGGAAACAATAGACGACAACCACGTGTACACTCGGAAAGCATTTATTACGACTGCAACTAACACTTCGAGCAGGCCAGCTAGCTATAGTTGACATCGCTGAGGGTTCCCTCGAAGAGAATAATACACTAGGTAAAGAAGGGCTTCCGACTTACCAACTGGGGGAATACGGACGGCCGCGGCGTTTGCCGCGGCAAGAACGTGGTTGACTAACCACGTGCGGGAGTACGGGAGCGACGCCGCTTGCTGGAGACCAAAGAGACCCGGTCGATATCAGCGGGATCTCACGTGACCCACCCGGTGGCGCTGATAGCGCTTGCGATTCCCGCGCGCCGCCCGCGGAAGGAAAGTTTCCCCTCTCCCAACTCTCCCTGGCACGCATGCGCTTGACACGACGTTCGCTGCCCGTGCGGCGGTTATGGGACCCGAGGATTCCCACACAGTTCACATACTGTGAACGCAGTATTCTATTCGCTTGGCAATAATACAGACAACAGAGGCGCAGGTGCATGACGTGCCGATTTCTTCAGAAAATGCCCGCAGGGGCGTCTGCAGCAGCAGGCGTTTGGTGTGTTGTGACACCACTGACCTGAGCACATAGGGGTTGCACCCTCCTGCGTGTAGCCGTGAGGAAAAGGGGATCCTGGGGGCTGAGCCTAAGCCGGGAGTTTGGACCTTTATGGCCCCTCGGCAGAAGCAACACACTTCTTCGGCCTCTGCTTCATGTAGACGGCACCCCTGGACTGACCCACCTGGAGAAATCGGTAGGGTAGTAACCTTTTCCTGTCTCTCTCTCTCCAATCTTCGTCTTTCCTTCTCACTTTTCCATCTTTCCTGTCTTTTCACTTCTTACTTCCAAATTTCCAGACGGCAAGGGTTAACTGTGTGTAATATATCCAGTCTTGGGTATGTACAGTCGCGAGCAAAAGTTTGGAGACGAAAGGTGGCGTGATATTGCTTTTTTCCTTCGCAGCCTAGTCATTCCGGCTGAAATAAAGAGCGCACGCCTACGTGCGCGTGTTTGACCAATACAATGCATGAACCTAATTCCAGGCCACGGAGCTGTGCTTGCAGATATTTTAATTTTTTGCTGATGCCGTAGTCTCCAAACTTTTGCTCGCAACTGTACATTAGGTTATAGTGGCAGTGCATAGCAGGCGTCTGCACGTTTCTCGTAACCTGTAGCTAAGTGCCCCTTCACCTAAGTGCCCCTTCACCACCGAGCCCTTGTTGGGCTCGGTGGTTGGGCTCGGTGGTGGATGGCTACTACCACCGCCGAATTTTGAAACCATATTATTGCGATAGCAATTATATGGTTATTCAACCGGATTTCTGCCGTCGCCGTCGCCGTGAGGTTCCGTATAGATAAAATCTTCGCCGCGCGCCATATGCTCCAGCGGAAGCGTGCGGGGACGCGCGCTATCACGGAGAGCGAATGCACTCAATCTCCCACGCGCAAGCAAGGAAGCGGAAAGCCAGCGCCGGAGGGAGCAGGGGTGGGGGGGCACTTCTCTGCCAACAACCGCGCTCGTCGCTCGTCCGCACAGTCTCTTATCTCTCCCACGCGCAAGCAAGGAAGCGGGAAGCCAGCGCCGGAGGGAGCGGGGGGGGGGGGGGGGGCAGAACTTCTACGCTGCCAACAACCGCGCTCGTCGTTCGACCGCACCGTCTCTTATCTCCACACGGCTCTGACCTTTATGCACTGTGCATTCGCCGCGCTCAGTTTCTGTTGAAGCGATAGACCGCACGAACCTTCGCCCGTTGCAGCGTATGGGCTTGCTGCCAGCGTTTTGACAGTCGTTGTCTGCAGTCATTCAGTGTGATCTATTCATGTTTGTTTGTGCACGCTCACACCACGCTTGTTCATTCAGTTAGTAATAGTCGGGCCACATTTTCCAACGCACGCTACAGCACGCAATGCTGCCCGGATCGGCAGTGCAGCACTACAGGTGTGTCCCTTCGCACGCGCTGCCCACGGGAAGCGCTTCTCATCAACACCACCGTTTCACATACGCCTTCTCGTGGTCATCGAGTCTCTCTTCATGTCATGTCTACTTACGCCGCAGCACACCTGCTTACTTAATCAGCTCATGTTTACTACAATTTATATTGCTACCAAAGCCGCTCACCTTACATCGTATGACATTGCTGTGTTGCTATCGCATTCATTGCTTCGCCCTTAGGGCGAAACTGTGACATTTTTTATGGCAGAAGCGTCACCCCAACTTCGAGATCGGCCTCTGAAAAGAGGTTGCTGCGATGCACCCTTTCAATTTATTTACCCTCCGAACCGACCTAGACACCTTCCCAAAGTACCAGGTCCCTTACAGTGAAGGCTACACAACTGTAATAAAACTCTCACCTTTCTTAGTATCAAAATGCCTGGAGAACACGATTGGACCTGGCTACAAAGCCTCAAAGATGGCTAGCGGAGACCTCCTCCTCGAACTGACAAAGAAAGATCAAGTTGAATGACTCGCTGAACTCACCAGTATCGGTGGCATAACATGACAATCTCTCCACATCGCTTGCTCAACACAATCAAGGGAGTTATACCAGAAGAAGATTTCCGTAACTTTAGTGATGAAGATGAACGATTCCAAGAACGAAATGTAATTAAGGTGCAACGAATAACACTCCGACAAAACGACCAACAAACCCCACTGTAGGAGCTGGGAGTCGTGGTCTCGAATCAGACGTCAAAATGAGGGTCGCTCTCTAGCCTACGCCACCGGTGCGTCACGAAACGGGTAGCTGGCCTACGCTACTGGGTCGTCACAAAGAGGCTTAGAGGGCCCACGCCGTTGTCTGAAGCTGACTTGATGAGAGTTGCTTCGTTCGTGAAGATTACGAGGCCGAGAGATAGGGTAAATGAAACAGGGGGTTTATTTACATAGGATAGGCAAACTTATTTACAAGACATGGGGGTACACGTACTGGCTGGAGAGATAGGGTAAATGAAACAGGGGGTTTATTTACATAGGATAGGCAAACTTATTTACAAGACATGGGGGTACACGTACTGGCTGGAGTACGGAGCATAGTACATCCTAGCATAACAGCGCTACTACATCTGAGCAGACTACATCGTTCTGGGAGAGCACTATCTACAGGTCAGAGCAGAGGGGAGAGCACTAAGCTACATGTTAGAGCAGATAGGAGAGCACTAGCTACATCTCTGAGTAGATGGAAGAGCACTCCAGATCAGGTGCAAATGTCCGCTTAATGCCCTCCGTCCTCCCTAGATCCTTAGGCCAGGGAAACCTGCGGGCACAGCTTCCTCCAACCGGAGCTTCGAAAGTCACCGAAGGTTCCTCCTTCAGGGCGAGGGTAACACATAATCACTCCGGCGCCTTTATTCCCCGAACACAGTTGTCAAAGTAGCCTCGGGCGCACACAGCTCACTGTCACAGAGAACGGAGGGGGGACGCTCGTAGACAGGAGGCGTCATGCTTGACCCAATCTGGCACGTCTTGGCTCCTAGGATGGCCCAGCAATTAGCTGCCTCGTCTGTCGAACAGCTATGGCGGCTAGCAGCAGCCATAACAAAACGGCGTAGAACGCACTTTCCCACGAGTTTCTCGGTCCCAGTGTCAAGGTCGACGACGAAGTGGCATCTAGCAACCACGTATTCATCGAAACTTGTTTCGCCATGGTATCGCCGCTGGTCTTTCCCGTGGGACATATTTTCAACTCCACGTGGCGATTCGTCGCAATAAAGCAGGGGAGGGTTGAAGGTCGCTGCCCTCGCTGGCCGTTCGTAACACCACGAAACACGTGATACTCACATTTGGAACCAGTAATGTGCCCAGTTCACTCCACGTAGGATTGTCTTTCACGCCATCCGGTGGACCCTGCTAGCCTCGCCGACCATGATAATGATTCCTGTGTGCTCACCTTATCTGATTTATGCAACATCGGCACCGAACAGTGTCAGGATGAAACCCTAAAGCTCACCATACAGCAACTCTCTTCTGCATGTTCCAACCCTTCTGTTAGCCAGTATGTCCTACTACGCAATGCAGTTCTATACCATCACAACATGGGGGGGAAACCTGACGGGCCGGAATTTTTGTTAGTTATTCCCCCGACACCTGCGTACCACCATTCTTCAATATCTACATGAGGCTCCAACTGCAGAACACCTGGGCGTTTCACGCACCTACAACCGCGTGCAACAGCGGTTCTTTTGGCCTGGGGGGTATCGTTGTGTGCGCCGATACGTTGCTGCCTGCGAGCGCTGTCAGCGCCGGGTGATTCCACGAGAGATCAACGCGGATCCAAAAATTCATATTTTAGATTTCATTCAATATTTTATATTTTGTGCGCATATCACTCGGTAGTACGAAAGTGAACTTGCCTTCTTTGACAAATCGATACTTTAGGAGAAAAAAAAATTATCGAAATTCTTCAGGTTGCAGGCACCATTTTTATGCACCGGGCATTCTCGCAAATTCACAACAATGTGAAATACAAAATATTACGGCTACAAAGAATGCATTTTCTTGTGTAAAACGTATACGTAAAGAAGAGTCAGCAAGTGCTGTTTGAGGCTTCTGTGCAAAACGGAAGTGTTTTAGAAAAACTTCTGAATTTGCTACACTTTTCGAAATTTGCTATATTTGCGAATTTTTATCTACTAAACTAATGCATGTAGCCTTTTGAAATTTGGTGGGCTATGAGACCTTAACCTGTTTAACGATTGTGCTGAATATTGTTGCTGTAGCACAAATTTCCATTTTTACAGTTAGCCTCAAATGTGAAGTTTTGACGAAAATGAACACTATTTAAAAATCAAAATGAAAAAAAACCCCATCGTTAATTTTTCTCAAAATTTCGTAAACAGCTGTCTACAGACACTGAAAAAAGAACATTAAAAAACATCTTGCATTATTTTGTTTTTAATGACAATATATGTGGTAGAAATGAGAGCTTCGCCGGGATGCAGCAAGGTGCTTAAGAAATAGGGACATCGGGGTAAAAAGAATGTTCATTAGCCTCTGACTTGCCTAAACTTGGCCATGATTGCAACAAAAGGGCAGTTTTGGTAAACTAGTATTATGATTGCAAGCACGCAGTTCTCGAATGAACGAGTTGATAGAGTGTAGTAGAATGGGGAGTGGATCCGTGGGAGGCGGTGGCAAACAAGTGGTAAAGCAAAATATGTTGAAAGTTGCTGGCGGTGTGGCCGCCTCCTTAAGAGGAAGCTTTAGCTTGGGTGCTCCTATCTAAATACATGTAAAACGAGAATTTGTTTTTCTCAGCAACCACTGCACCACATTTGATGACGTTTGTTGCAGTTAAAAGAAAAGTGAAACTCTAGTGACTGTTGGTTGCGATTTTTTTTATTTAGGTCGTCAACTGTTTAATAATATTGACAAGATAGCAGAGGTTCAGAAAACAAGACTATCAAATTTACAACTCTTAATCAGCAATGAAACATGATATCACAATCTTGTAAATTGCACCGAATAGTAAATCTAAAGTGGACAAAATTGCTCTATTCTACATGGCTTTAAAATAGACTACTATTTTGTGTGTAGAACTTGTGCAAAATCCTTGTAAACAATGTAACAAATTCATGTAAAAAATAAATTGGCATATCAAATTTGTCTGCTTTGAATGCTCTAATAGATGCCGTTCACAGGTCTGCGATATCTTTTATATAGGTGCAGAGCTACGAATTTGTAAACTTTGTGCTTCTATTTTTTTCAAACTTACCAATTCTTGAAAATTCCAGTTAAATAACGCAGGCCAGAAATCGACATCTCACGTCCGACAGTCACTAGAATTTACCTTTCTCTATCATGTGCAACAAATTTAAGTAATATCGCCCAGTGGTTATCTCAGAAAATCGTTTCTGCGTTTTACATGTATTTGAATAGGCGGCATCGGAGTTAGGCCCGAGCTAAAGCTTCCTCTTAAGAGCAAACTTTATTAGATTCGCTTCATTAGATTTGTGTGATCTGGCTCTCTGAATCAGTTGGTCTTATTGAAAATGCGGAAAGAGCCACCATTACTGCAGCGCTTCGTAAACTGAGGACGCGTTCTCAGCACGCTATCATCCTTTCGGATTTATCAGCGGTGCTCCAACAATTATTCCTAGCATTGTATGGCAGCAAGTTCGGCCGACAGCCATTGATGTTAGCTAAGGAGCTCGGCAATAGGCATTTCATTCGGAAGTTTCAGTGGATACCGTCACATGTTGGACTTGCAGGCAATGATGCAGCAGATTAAATTAAGAGTGCCAATGAATCACCCCTTATATAAAGACTTCTCAGAACTTTGAATATCACCTCACCGTCCAGGAGTGGTTTAAGGAATCTGGCACGCAGAAGCTATACGCTGTTTCATAGAGTAAAAACTAGTTTTGCGACCCCCCCCCCCCCCCTTCCTGTTAACGCGGGACAGTGTCGCGCCTCTTTCCACCTGTTCAACACCCTTTTTAAAGAGGCGGCAGAAGAGAGCAACCGCTGGCACTATCTGCCAGCTAAATCAGCCCTAACCAACACCATGCCCCCCCCACCACCACCGTATCTTAGATTATACTGTATAATGACGTTTCCAACGGAGCCATGGCGAGTACAGCATTTTTAGAGACTTTTACCTGCCGTTAATTTTATGTGCACAGGGAGTTCACTGTTAAATCTGCAATTATCTGCGCTGCCAGCTATGCACACTTGTTAAATAAAATGAGCCATGTAAAGGTTGCTCTGTTGACGTATCTTTACTCACATTCAAGAGAATGTGTATTGTACTAAACGGTATTTTATGCATAAGTATTAACCATAAGGGTAAAATTACTCTTTTGTCGCAATCATGGCCAAGTTTAGGCAAGTCAGAGGCTAATGGACGGTCTTTTTACCCCGATGTCCCTATTTATTAGCACCTTGCTGCATCCCGGCGAAGCTCTCATTTCTACCACATATATTGTCATTAAAAACAAAATAATGCAATATGTTTTTTAATGTTCTTTTTCCAGTGTCTGTGGACAGCTGTTTACGAAAGTTTGAGAAAAATTAACACTGGGGTTTTTTTATTTTGATTTTTAAATAGTGTTCATTTTCGTCAAAACTTCACATTTGAGGCAAAAAGTAAAAATGGAAATTTGTGCTACAGCAACAATATTCAGCACAATCGTTAAACAGGTTCAGGTCTCATAGCCCACCAAATTTCAAAAGGCTACATTCATTAGTTTAGTAGATAAAAATTCGTAAATATAGCAAATTTCAAAAACTGTAGCCAATTAAGAATTTTTTCTAAAACACTTTCATTTTGCACAGAAGCCTCAAACAACGCTTGCTGACTCTTCTTTACGTATACGTTTTACACAAGAAAATGCATTCTTTGTAGCCGTAATATTTTGTATTTCACATTGTTGTGAATTTGTGAGAATGGCCGGTGCATGAAAATGGCGCCTACAACCTGAAGAATTTCGATATTTTTTTTCTCCTAAAGTATCGATTTGTCAAAGAAGGCAAGTTCACTTTCGTACTACCGAGTGATATGCGCACAAAATGTAAAATATTGAATGGAATCTAAAATATGAATTTTTGGACCCGCATTGATCTCTCGTGGAATCACCCCGCTGCTAACGTCCTGCTCTTCCACAGGCTGGCCTGCTTCAACCTGTCAACATTCCACCGGAGTCCTTCTTTCGCATCGGCCTTGACTTGTTCGGACCTTACCCTATGTCTGTATCCGGCAACAAATGGATTGCTGTCGCAACTGACTATGCGACCAGATATGCCATCACGCGCGCCGTGCCTAGTAGCTGCGCTACAGACGTTGCAGACTTTCTGCTCAATGATGTCATTCTTAGGCAAGGGGCTCCGCGCCAGCTTCTTACGGATCGTGGCCGCTCTTTCCTAGCAAAGGTCATTGACGAAATTCTTCGTAGCTGCTCTACTGAACATCGCCTGACGACAGGCTACCATCCACAGACCAATGGTCTTACCGAGCGGCTCAACCGACCTCTCACGGACATGGTGTCCATGTACGTCTCTACTGATCGCCGTGATTTCCCGGGACACCACCCTATCCTACGTTACATTTGCCTACAACTCGTCCTGGCATGACACCGCCGGCTATTCGCCGTTCTTTCTCCTGTATGGCTGCAGCCCTGTGTTGCCCTTCGAGACGCTCGTTCTTGCTGATCCCTCTGTACCAACCGCATATGCTCAGGACGTCATCTCTCGAGTCGGAATGGCTCTCCAGGTTGCTCACACTAGGCTATGTATGTCGCAGGCCTCCCAAAAAGAGCGCTATGATAACCGGCGCCGTGAAGTAGAGTACCCTCCTGAATCTCTGGTCCTGCTCTGAACGCCGTCTCGACGCCAAGGCTTGTGCGAGAAGCTCCTCCCTCGCTGCACAGGACCCTACAAAGGTCTCCGCAAGCTCAACGACGTTGACTACCTAATCACTCCTCTCCAACATCGCCCGTCTCCTTCTTTTACGTCTGCTATTGATGTTGTCAGTGTGTCGCGGCTAAAACCCTACTGCACCAGCAGTACTTACTGATTTTAAAAGGCGCCGTGACGGCGCTCAGTCCACCTGGAGTGATATTACGAGGCATTGCGTATGAGCATGCCATTAACCAGTAGCGCACCCAGGATCTCTGCTAGGGGGGAGTTGCATTTTTGTGGTGGAGGGAGGGGGGGGGGAGCAAGCACTTTCCATAATGTGCAATTTCCTTGCTTTAGCCAGAGGAATCCAGCACCAAATAAAATGCCTAATAATTATAATAATATAATGACACCAAGGATTGTTACGATGTTTATTTCTTCAGTGTTTTACTCAAAGTAATTTAAGAGTGAATGAATAAATACAAGACAGTGATAGAGTGTTTTTGTTAATGAGGAAAATTCAACCTCAAGCCACCTCCTCAATTGTAATGACAATGTGAACAGAGCCCTGAAGGTACACGTCGGACTTGTGTGGCTGGACGCGTGGGGGGGGGGTCACAACCCCCCCCCCCCCCCCCCCCGTCGGTGTGCCACTGCCGTTAAGGGACGCTTTGCTACATGAAGAGAAAGAAGAGTGGACATGCCGCGTGACATGCTGTCAGCCATTCTGCGGTAGCAGCAGCCTGTACATATTGTAATTTACAATTCTGTCTCTTCTGTGTGCTCGTGAATCCCCGTGACAATATTATGCTTTCAGACTATAGTCCACACCTGATGTTTAATGATTTATGTCAGTCGAAAATACAGATGTTGGCTCAGGCAGACCATAACCATTGTATAATCCACATGTATGAATTTATTCATAAGTACATATAATGTAGGCACTTTGTTAGTATCATAAGGGTTATCTATGAAGTTTATCGTAATCATTCTTGTTGAAGCTGTCAGTTTGGAAAAGGTGACACATAGTGCTTTGAAAGCATGTGCTGACAGGCTAGTAGCATTGGTATGATTATGTATGTTATACAGTGCATATGAACAATATATGAGAAATATATGCAAGACATGTTCTGACTTTTAACTTGTGGGAATTGTGGCATAATCCATGGCCTTCATGTGGTTGCTTGCCTATTTTCTGCTCCTGCTCCTCTTCCCTTTCCAACTGCTGTAGGGTGGGGGGAGATGTACAGGCTGTCACTCCACCTTGGAAGGTCTGTGACCTGTTTCATTGAAGCACTGGTGATGTGAATTGGTCCCTCGCTGTTCCAGTCGCAGTCAGTGTGACTGCAAAGGAGCTAGCTCAGAGACCTCTCCAGGATAGTGGAAGATGCTTACATGTTTTCCTCTCATCCAACTGCCCTTTCGGGAATCCCTCCGACTTGAGCCCGTCTGTGGTGTCTTCCACTTATGGCAGGCGCATAAGGTGCCTAGTGCTCGTGCATGGTTCTACTATGCCAGGTTCCATTCATTGGAGGTGAATGCTGAAGGAGGTTGCCCCACACTCTCATAACCTGGCCTTTGGCCTCCGCGAGAATATGCAGCATAGCCACAGGAAGCGTTCCTCCCTTCACGGCACATTGCGAAAATGCTTCATCCAGCAGCAATGTGCTAATGGCACCCATTCTGTGTATTTATCCTTTGCTCAGGGGCTCTTGCTTCCCGAGCAATCTGGGACTGGGTGTTTATACAGTGGAATCTCGATGATACGAATCTCACGGGGTCACGAAAAATATTCGTATTAGCCGAAATTTGTATCATCGAAACACAATTAAAACTAGCTAAATTAAAGAGTCGGAGGTGAACTCACTCAGGCACACGTACGTACAAAGCATTTACAGTATAGACCACTTATAACGTAACCGTTCATAGTGCAGAACTGGCTACAACGCGGCCTTTTCCGACTCCCGCTTACCCTCCCATAGAACTCCATGTATACGCATACCGCTTACAGTGCAGCCGCGCGAGACGAAATACCGGTCATAATGCGGCTTTCGCGGGAAAATATCGCCGACAAGGGCGGTAGCGACCGCGCTTCTCAACGAGGTGCACCCACCGATGGGAGAGGAGATCAACGAGGGCGATTCGGAGGAGGAGCGGAGCATGAGACGTGGAGCATGAGTCCAAGGGCGATAAAATTGTCGCCGCGCGCCGTATGTGCGAGTGAAAGAGCGCGGGGCACGCGCGCACCTTCGCGGAAAGCAAACGCACAACGGAGAGCAAACGCGAGCGCGAAAGGCCGTTGGGGTATGGGAGGATGGGAGGGAGGGGGGGGGGGGGCGACGCTGTGCTACGGCACCGAATGCGTATCTTGCAACCGGGCCCAAGGGTAACTGGCAACGCAATCTCCCACGCGAAAGGAGCAAAGCGGGAAGGCAGCGCAGGAGGGAGGGGGGGGCGGCTTCTACTCTGCCAACAAATGCGTTCTTGTGCTTTGCGCCTGTGCCGGCCGTCGGTGTTGTCGCGCGCACCGTATCTTGAAAGCGATCTCCACACGGCTCTGACCTTTGTATGCACTGTGCTTACGCCGCTCAGTTTCCGTTGAAGCGATAGACCGCACGAACCCTCGCTCGCTGCGGCAGCCGCGCTTCCCCACGCTTGCGTGGGGAAAAGCACAAAAGCAACAAAAGCGCTTCAAACTCTTGCTTCAAACTCTTCGCGCCCAGTCGCGGCCTCCGCGCTGTCCGGCGCCGCGTCCGTGCGTCCGCACCAAAAAAGAAAGGGAGAAAGCGCGTGACTGCGCGCTGTTCTCCTTCGCGGCCGTCGGTGGGGCGGCGTTTATTCGTATCAACCGACGTGGGTCGAAAATCGATTCGTAACAACTGTTCTCTAGCACGGTGCAAAGTAATGGGGCTTGGCCGGGACCACAGAAAAATTCGTATCATCCGGAAATTCGTATTAGCCTTGATCGTATCATCGAGATTCCACTGTACTCTGTCAGCTGTCACTAGAGGTTGAGCTCAAATAAATGTCTTCATTAACCGACACACAACTGTGTATCCTGTGTCGTAGTGCTCAAGGCTTTCTGCAGGATAAGCGCTTGCTCTGATGCATCAGTTTATGTGAGGCTATAGCTGATGCAGCTCTCTGGCTCACTAAGTTCAAACCTGCAGTGGTCAGTACTCCTTTGAATAGTGTAATGAACTGAAGGCTTTGTTTTGCAGCAATAAGCATAGCAGAGGAAACACACACACACACACACACAAAAAAAAGAGGAAGGGAGCGAAAGGACTCCTTGCAAGTCACCAGTGTTTAGCAAGAAAACACAAATTACAAAGATGAGCATGAGAAAGAAAAAAAAAGGAGCTGTACCAACTGTGCAGGACAAATGAATTTGACACCAAAACGTAATAATAACCAGATGGTCATTGGTAGTGTGGCTTTGAGGCGTTTAGTTACCAAATCGTAGTAGCCCAAAAGGGTGGCGGAAGTGTGCGGGTAGTAGGATACAGGTCCAATGGGGCCAAGATGAATCTTGTGGAAGAGGAAAAACATGTGAATAGGAGAAGAAAGACAGCAGGGTCTTCACTGGCAGAGATTGGTGTCAGGAAAATGTTTAAAGGGAAAAAAATGCCAAGAAAAAAAAGTTCAGCACATGTTTATGTGGTATGGATCATGACAGAGAATGGACGCAGTTCATTGTTAGCCATCCTTGTTGGTCCCTTTGTCAATTTCTAGAAACGCAAGCTCTTTATTTGTCAGTGTAAGAGAAGCTGTGCAGACACATTTGGTGCCAATGCTCTGACTCTGGGCAGCTTCACTAATTTCTCTAGCATTTTTTCCCATTTATTCACACGTGGTCATTGTTTTCTTGAGCTTTAGTACAGAGCCGCAGTCTCTATAGGAGTGTCAAGTGCCTTGATAGCACCCTGTTTACATTATACTAGTGTTCTTCTTTGACCTTGCATCTGTCTGTTTAGCCAGTATGCCCTTTACTGCATGTTACTGCTAGTCAGCAGGATTGAATACACGATGCTGTATGTGTACAGCACAAGTTGTCTTAGGTGTTGCTTTCAATATCTGAGAACTGCATGGTTTGAGATCACAAGCTTGCAGAGCCTGTATAGTTTCTCAAGTTTGTGTGCCGAAAAAGGAGGCCTTAACAAGTTCTAGCTCCTGAGCTGCAGTTCCCCTTTTTGTGGCATAATAACATCGGTGGTGGTCATTATCTGCACAATATGAACAAGAGTGTAATGGTAGTTATGGTTGAAAAATTATATCCTTTAATTGTGGTAGCCTATATACATCAGAAAACTCACCTTGTTCTTTTCTTTTGCAGCAAAACAAGTTAAAGAAGGGAAAGAACGCTTCTACCCATACTGCCATTGTTCAGCAGATAAGACTGGCTATGTCTGTGAACCATATGGTTTCCAAGATCCACCCATGTTCAGGGCTTTGACTGGCGATATCCTGCTTGACATAAGCAGCCAGAATGAGCATGAGTACTACTTGTACACGACTGATATGTATAGACTTCGAAGGTAAATAGATGAACATTTATGCTGGTAACTGTGACAAGAGATTCATTTTTTATAGTGACTTGCATTGGACCAGTCATGTCATCTTGTCATTGCTAAAAATTGCTCAATCTGTGGCATTACTTCATACATAACAGCACTCTTTTTTTTTTTTATTATGCTTTCATAGAAACAGTGGTCATTGAACATGTTTTTGGCAGTGCTAGGTAATTGAACTTAGATAAGAGCTTTTACCAATTCAGCTAACCACATTTGATTGCTTTATGTTGTGTTTTCTAATGTGTGTACAATGACCTTTCAGTTTCCCTGTATTTATCTAAGTAGGAGCCTTGAAATAAGACCGGAGACTTCACTATAAAAGAACCCTTTAATTTGTGCAGTAGTTATTTTGTGTTCTTGGTGAATGTGATCAACGTGCCCTTGCGCCATACCGTTGCAAGTTGCAAATTGACAAATCTTGACTGTTTTGCTTGTCAAAAGGACAGAATTCAAGAGGATGACCTAAAATATGTATGTAATTGTATGTTTCAAGAAACACAATACTCACTGGAAACAAACTTTGTCACTTCTAGAACTTCAAAGTCCTTTTAAACTCCTCTTATTTAGTATTTTTCTACTAAACTTCAAGTATACAAAAACATTTTTATACTACCCAAGATTTACTGAACCTTAAAAGCTGTTCTGGGCCAAAATTTATTCAGGAGTGCAAGTGTGGTCTCGGGGGATTTAAATTTAGTTTCGTTTTTGATCTAGTAATAGAATTTTTAAGGCACAGTAGAAAATGAAAAAGAGCAGTATCATTTGAAACATTGTTTCCACTGTGAAATTAAAACATCTAAGAACAACTTCGTAGTTTCACACACTGGGCCTTTCTTGGATAGTTAAGGCAGAAACATTGCAAGCCATATTTTTATTTATAAACGGTAGTTTTTACAAGCAAGAATATTGACTTATTGCTTGTACCAGCCATAACATTTCTGAAATTAATCCCGAATAATGAAATTTAATCCAGGGGGCTTATTAATAATAGTATAACTATGTCCTTTCTAAGTTTAAATTAAGTCTGGTCAGTTCTTAAAAATATATATTATTTTTTTTGCACCTTGGGCCAAGCTATCTGATGAGATGAACAGTTTATTGACCTTTTTTTGTCTTCCATACATTCAGCATACTTCAGTTTAGCTAAACTTGTAATAGAACAAACAAATTTTTAAGATATAAAGAGAGTGTACTATGTTTAAAGCAAAGCTCATTTTTAATTGTTTCAGGTATGGAGCTTTTTCCTTTGGTCTGTCACGTGACTATGTGCCTTCGACATTTGGAGAAGATGCACCACCACTTTTTAGAAAAATTGCCGTCAGAGATGTTGCCAAGGTAGTGCCTTATCAAAGTACTATGTTGAGCTAAATGGTGCATAGCTGTTGATGTTTGTGGCAAAAAAAAAAAAAAAACAGTTAGCGGTGGAAAGAAGAAATGGACAGAAAGAGCACCAACAGTCCTTTTCTTCTTTCTTCCCCTAGCCTTTTGCACCACAAACGTCGACAGTAGTGCTTTATATTTCTTTACTTTTGTAAATTGTTGTCTAATTTGAAGACTATAAGTGCTTTCTTTTCTTTCAAATTAAATTTTGTCTTATTTGGGCTACAACTTAACCTCTTTTGTTACCACGCCTGTCCTCCTAAGACCTCTTGCACAATACATTGCACATTGCCTTCAACATTTTTTTTGGAATTCACTTGTAAGTGATTACACAAAATATTCATTCTGGTATGAAGTACAGTGCATGTGTAACTGTAAAAAGTGGTTTCCTCGTATTCTTAATGTCTGCTTTCGAGGAATTGGACAGTCAATTAATCTATACCTCTCTGTCGTCCCATGCGGCCGAATTCAACCTTGAGGTGTGTATTGAAATCACTGAGATTTCATGAAAATACTGGGGGGACGCGGCAGCCACATGGCAATGTACTACACTTAGTTCCATCTTCATCTCTGCGTTTAAGCAATGAAATGCCGTTTTTACCTTAGCAAATATGAGGAGATGACGGAGACAGTTATTTTTTTCACATACATGGAAATGCAGTTTTTCGCGTCTAACGGTGGTATTTAAATTTTTAAATTGTTTTCCGAGTTCATTACATAACAGTACACAATAAAAACCACCATGAAGACCGATTATATCCCACAGTTGTGTTCTGGTCTCAGGAGGCTGTAGCAATCAATCAATTTGTTACAGTTTTTCTACATGCTGGTAAACATTTCCGTTGCAATTCTTCTACTAGCAACGTCATGCACCGTCTGAAATGACAACTGAACTTTAACTATTTGTCAGATTTGACAATTTTTGCCAGATTGGGGAGTCTGGAAAAATAAAACTTGGACTGGTTGTATTGTCGACGCTAGCCTCGAGTGCTTCTAGCGCTTTCTCAATAAAACGATGCTAAATTTGCGGTTTGGTCTACTTGGCAAAATGATTTTTAAATGACTGCAGCAGTGAAAACACAAAACCTTCTCTTGGGTCTTCTCATTTTTTGGTCCGACGTCTGAGCTGTTTAAACAATGTCTCATACAACGGAAGATGCTCATGAGTGCATGCTATTTTGGTAATTGTGTTTTACTAATCTCAAGTGCAACTTTATTTTTCCCACCGTGGGTTACTTTAACTCCTTCCTTACCCCGGGGAAATTGGCTGTTTTTTGGATGTCTGAGTTAGGAATTTTTTGTGCAAAAGCTACTAAGTTTACAGTGTCATGCAGTATATAAAAGTGAACTTAAGTGAATGTGCTTTCAAATAATATTTATTTAAAAAGATACAAAAAATTTTAATTCCATAAAAATTCCTAAGCAAATAAAAATCCCAAAAGTTTTCAAGAATATTTTGGGGAAAGTAAGAAGTAACATCTCTGGCAAAAGCATTTTTAGAGAAATTTCAAAATATACAAATTGTTGATATATCGGAAACATTTCTTTAAAGCATCGGTTCTCAAAGTGGGTTCCGCGGAACCCAGGGGTTCCGCAGGCCCCTGGTCGGGGTTCCTCGAGCCACTGATTAATTTTCCCTGGTTCCGTGATTGCCAATTGGCTAAAGATGGCGATCACGAGGTGCGCTCGATCCAGAGAACCTCCATTACCCATGCCCAAGTGTCAAAAAGCACATCACAGTGCTAAACAGCAACACGCAAACTGTGCAATAAATCCGCGAGCAACTTGTAGCCACCCAACCTCCGAAAACGGGCAGCGCGCTTAAGCTTTCGCACTTGAATCTCGGAGGCCGTAACTTACCACCATGCGCATTTCTCCAGTTCGTAGATAGGGCAGGTGCCGATAGCGTGCGCACTGATGTATACATCGAAAAATTTAAAAAGAAATGGGCGGAGCACCGCAAATGTGCGACGGAAAGAAGCAAAAACGGCGCTAGCGTCCAACCGAAAATGAAGCGACGCAGTCTGCGTCGCCATGGTCATCAGCGGCAATCGTACGCGGTACGTGACCGACAGCAAAGCCGGAACGCTTCGGGCGTAATTGTGGCCTTTATTCTTGCATTTATTGCCGTGTGTAACACCACGTTGGCGGCTAGCCGTGTGCCTTCATGAGTGCCGTCCATGATCGCATCAATAGCCACCACAATTTCGATCGCAGCGGTTGCGGCAAACAGCAGTTTCGTTTTGACTCGGTGCGTGTGTTGGCTGCGTACCTTCACAACTTCGTAGTTACCATTCATGATCGCGTCGATAGCGACCGCGGTTTCGTCAGGACTTGTTGCAGCAAATGGTAGTTTCGTTTTGACTTGGAGCGTGCGTCGGCCGCCTGCCAATTCAGAACCTCAAGGTCGCCGTGCATGTTCGCATCGATAGCGACCGTGGTTTCGTCCGCAGCGGTTGCGGCAAGCAGCAGTTTCCCTTTGGCTCAGTGAAAAGCTATCGAAGATAAAGAGCATCGGCTGCATCGCGATGGACAACCGATTTGTTGGCGACCAGCTTACCGGCGAAAAAATAATCTGAATGTGCGCGCGGTAGTAAAAAGCGCGTCTCAGATGCCGCGGCAGCGCTGCGAGCGCTAATCAATCATGAGATGAAAAGAATTTTAGCTTCCGCACTGCTCTTGTGCAAAATATAAACAAGATTTGCTGATTCATTCAGTAAATAAAAGCGTGTTGACGTAGGAAGCACTCGTTTTTCTTGATACCTTCGATAATTCGACATTCGTTTAATTCGGACATGTTAATTCGTTTAATCCTTGGCACTTCATGGAGCTTAGCAGGGCTCCCTGGAATGAACATGCTTGAGAACCCCTGCTTCAAAGAATTATACCCATAGATAAAGTACTCTTTGTATTAAGAAAAATTACATGATGCATAGTGAAACATTCAAGTTCTTGATTGGTCCTACTTACGATTTTTTTTTTCAAGAAAAATATTAATTTACAGCATAATATTATATACCAAAACGTGAGTACTAATTGCACATTTCAAAAGTACATTTTGGAAAAGAAACAGTAATTATAAAATAGGTAATAAAAATTACCAAACACAAATAATTAATGAAATTCATGGCAAACTTTCCTAATGATAGACATATCTTCAGAGAAAAAAAATTCTTTACATCCGTTTGTCAAGGATATGCGTCCATGCATATGTGTTAGTGTTTACACATATAGCATGAACGACCTCCGCCGTAAATGACAGGCGAAAAAAATTGGCAGCTCTCGCCAGCCGTTTCAGCCCCCTCTGGAGCCTCATCCCGATATCAATGCCTGGAACTCTCTGGGGTCGAAACTGGTGGTAGCACATCTTGTCCAAATGAAGGGGACACACCATAAACAAGGAAAATAATAGTTTGGACACCAACAGGGCAATTGAACCGGCTGTAGATATCAATAAACAAAACGGAAGGCAAAAACGAAACTTGCCGGCGGGTAACAGTTCATGTTCCCGGCTGATCTGCTGAAGTTCCCTCATCTGAACTAAACTCCGATGACGCGACATTGATGTCTGAGGCATCACTGCTCGAAAAGTAAAAAAAATCGCTTCTAGGATTGTCGGGATCAAGCGGGCAACTGCTTTCTTTCGAGCGCGAGCGGTTCTGGATGTCAACGCCATCACGCCGCTCGAGTGCACCTCAACCTTTGATCTTGCACGCGCTTTAAAAATCTCTGCCACGCGGTAAAAATGTGAACCGTGCAGAAACAGAAACTCTACTTTGTGTACAATCACCGAGATACTGCTATGAGTCTAGGAGCGCGGCGTTTTTTTTTTTTTTTTTTTTAAGTAGGCGCTCAAAAACGTCGATACCAGTAATCGACGCCTAGTGCCGTGCTAAGGAAAGAGTTAATCTGTAGTAACCGGCTGCGACAGGCAGCAGCACAACGAGACGCTAGCTGGTGGTGGAGCATCATTTATTGAAGGCACCATTGCAATATATATATCGCAGTGCTGAAAGGGTTTGGGAAAGGGAACACAGATGATATCTCGGCACAGGAGCCAGAGGGAAGGGATACACACGAACGAGAGAGTGCAAAAACGGGAGTGCGCACAGCTGGCTTGGCTGGTGCACAACAACGTCAACACAGAAAACATAGCATTCCTTCCCACTTAATTTAGAACCGCTGTATCGCCGAGTTCTTGTCGGTTGCCGTAGTGGAGGCTGTGCAGGGTCAGTCGTTTCCGCGGTCGCGTCGACGTCAGGAACTTACTGCGTCGGTCGAGTTGGTTTGTCAATGTGGCCCGTCGGTGGCTGTTCAGCTGCGGTCGTTTCCTCATCTACCGTGTGATGCTCTGTTGCTGCCGGGACTGTGTTTGTCACGCCAGTCAAAGAGGCAGTGCCAGTTATGTCAAGTCGCCTGTCCCACTGTTCGCTTGCAATGGTGTCATAACCATTCCCTCCAGTTGTACCTTCATGGCGGTGGGGGACTTGGTCGACATGGCGCCACACTACTCCGGCTGGAGTTTCCACCTTTACCATCCTGGAGCTGGACGTAGACTGCATGAGCCCTGGTGCCCATTTTGGGCCGGTGCCATAACTCTGCACATATACTCTGCTGCCTGGCGAGACAGCCCAGTCGTCCGTGCCTGTTGCTGAACCTGTGGCCCTGGGCGGCAAACACGTGTCCAGGCGCGAACGTAGTTGGTAACCCAGGAGCAACTCCGAGGGAGACTTTCCTTCCCTTTGGGGGGTTCGCCTGTAATTGAACAACAGTCACATGAGGTTATCTTCCAGCGCCCCTTGTGTCATCTTGCGCAACCCATCCTTCACGGTTCAAACCACTCTTTCAGCGGCTCCGTTCGACTGAGGATGGAATGGCGCTGTGTGCAGATGCACAATATTATTTCTTGTTACGAACGTGGCGAACTCCTGACTTGTGAATTGAGTGCCATTATCAGGCACAATTGTGTGCGGTACTCCGAAACGACAAAACATGCTTTGCAAACAGCGAACAGTACAAGCGTGTTCGTGTGCCTCATGGGAACCGCTTCAATCCATTTAGTATGCACATCAACTGCCACAAGTATCATCTTGCCCGCTATTGGCCCTACAAAATCAATGTGGATCCGAGACCACTTCTCATGTCTTGGGCCAACTTACTGGCGGGGTTGCTGCCGGCATGGGTAGATTCTGCACGCAGTTTTCACACTGTGCCGACATGTCCTCTATGTCCCTGTCAACACCCGGCCACCAGAATAATGACCGTGCGACTGATTTCATGGCCGATGAGCCCTGGTGTGTTTCATGTAGCAGCTGTAACATCCTTTTTTGTGCTGCAGACGGTATCACAACCCAACTTCCCCAGTAGACTAGCTTGTGGGCCCACGACAGCTCCAACTTTCAGTCGAAGAATGGCAGCAGCAACTTCTCCATTCCTTTAGCCGTTCGCGGCCACCCATGCAATATATAGCGTGCGACACGGACTAACACTGGGTCCTTGGCGGTCAGCTCTTGTAATTCGTGGGTCGTTACAATACCTTCATCCAGTGCCTCCAATGACAAGACGTACTCGGGTGGGTCGCCATCCAACGCTGGCTCAGTCGCCTCTATTGGAAGTCTGCTGAGGGCATCTGGTGTTAGCAGTTGCTTCCCAGGCATGTACTGCAGCTTGTACTGGTAGCCGCCCACGAACAGTGCCCACCGTTGAATGCGAGCTGCCGCCATTGTTGGTGTCTGGCGATCAGGCCTCAGTAGCCCGTGCAGGGGTTGATGGTCGGTGACCAGAGTAAACTCCCGACCTAGAAGATAATCCTGGAAACGAGATACGCCAAAAATAAGTGCCAATGCTTCTCTCTCCAACTGCAAATAATTCTGTTCCGCCTTCGTTAGCGTTCTGGAGCGGAATCCAATTGGCCTATGATCATTTCCTTCCGAAGGAAGCAGCACTGCTCCTACGCCCTTAGGGAGACGCGTCGCATTCTAGCTTCAGCTCTTCGTTGGGGTCGAAATGAACCAACAGTTGTGCATTCTTCAGGCTTTCCTTGGCTTGTTCGAATGCAGCCTGATGCTGTGGCAGCCACTCCCAGCGCGATTTCTTTTCCATTAGCCGGTACAACAGAGAGAGAAGCGAGGACATATTCGGCAAGAATCGTGCATAATATGCGAGCATGCCCAAGAAGGAATGCAACTCTGTGACATTACGGGGTCGTGGCGCTTACATGATAGCTTCTACATTCTTCTCAATGGGATGCAATCCTTCAGGATCTATTCGATGCCAAAGATACGTAACTGAAGGTTGTCTGAACTTGCATTTGTTGGGCCTAAGTTTCACGCTGTGTTCTCAGAATCGGTCTAATACTTCCTTAAGCCTCCCTCCGCTGTCACCGCTACACTCCGACACTAGCACGTCATCAAGGTAGGCTTGGACGCCCGGTAACCCGCAAAATATCGCATCCATCTTCCTTTGAAAGATAGCCGGCGCTGAAGCTATGCCTAACGGGAGTCTGTTATAACATTACAAACCGCGATGGGTGTTAATGACACACAACTTGTGGGATGTGTCGTCTAGCGGTACTTGGTTGTACGCATCCTTCAAATCCAACGTGCTGAAAGCCTCACCCCCATTTAAGCTGGCAAACATGTTCTCGACTACCGGAAGTGGGTAATGCTCCACATCGCAAGCTGGGTTGAGAGTGACCTTAAAGTCTCAACAAATTCGAACAGTACCATCCTTATTCAAGACTACTACGATAGACGTAGCCCATTCCGCATGCTGTACTGGCGACAAGACTCCCAGAGACACCAACCGATCAATTTCGCTTGAGCTCTTGTCACGTAGTGCGTAAAGAATGGATCTAGCCTTAGAGAATTTTGGCGTCGCTGTCGACTTGAGCTTCAGACTGGCAGGAGGACCTTTGATGAGTTCAAGGTCTGCCAAGAAGACGTTTTCGTAGTCCGCAAGCATACTGTTCACCCTGTGAGCGGATGAACTTGCAACAGGCAGGCAATTCCGGCGCCATCAGCTGTCCAATCGTCACACCCATATTGCTGAGCGCCGTTATCAGGTCACGTCCACACAGGCTCGGTCCTGCACAGTCAAGCACAATTAGTGTGCACATGACGGACACATTTTTGTACCGCACCGACAGTTCGAGTTCACCCAGCATGGGCAGCTCTCCCACGTAACACGATAACTTCATTCGGGGAGCCTTCATGCGTGGCCACTGTGCGCCGTTTCGCTCGTAGATATGGTGCGAGATGACGCACACCGGAGACCCTGTGTCGATTTCCATCTGTAGTTCAACGTATCGTCGTTGAACCACCGTCGTATCGGTGGTTCCAGTCCGTTTTTCTTTTAAGAGATTACGGTCCAAACGTGTGCCGCACTGGCTTCGTCCCTGTTGTCAGGGTTTGACGTGGTTTGCATGGCCATCAATGCTTTTACACTCTGTGCCTGTTTCGCACTCTGCCCATCTGATATTGGCGCGTCATAGCACATCCTAGCCAAGTGCCCGTGCTGCCCACAAAGAAAACAGCGTGCCTTCATCCACCGGCAGGCGTTATCGTCATGCCTCGTGCTTCCGCATCTTCCGCACGTTAGCGCTGCACTTCTGTTGTGGTTATCTTGAGATGAGCGATGATGGGCTTGCACTTTGAGCAACGTTGGCAATTCTATGCTCATATCTCTAGCATCGTTGTCCGCTGCTTCCGCTGAAATGGCTATAGCTTCGGTGTCTTCTAGCGTCAACCCTTCTTTCGTAAGTAGCTGCTTACGCAGGCTATTTGAGCGTACGCTGCAAATAATCAGATTCCTTAACATGCGGTCTAATGAGCTGCCAAAGTTGCAGTTGTCCGCTATGCGCCGTATGTCGACGAGAAACGCTTGCATTGACTCCCCTTCCTGTTGGCAACGCGTGAAAAACTTGTAGCTCTCTGCGGTCTCGTGACGCTTGGGGTCATAGTAGCTATTTAGCGCTGCAACTGCTTCAGTATACGTGAGCGAATTGGGAGTCTTTGGCGTGATTTGACCAGCTAGCACTTGAACTTTCTGCGTGCTGAGGGCAGCCACCAGCAGCACCCGTTGCTTCTTTGAGTCAGTAATGTCATTTGCTTCAAAATATGCTTCTGCCCTTAGGAGATATGGTTTCCACTTATCTCTGGTATCGTCGAACCCTGGTAGCTGAAGACTGGCCATGGTTCTCTTTGGTGTTTCACGTCACGGTAGTCTGGTTTCACCGTCGTGTTAGACCGCTTTCACCGCATGGTCGGTATCCGTGAGACTCGTCGCCACTGTAATAACTGGCTGCGACAGGCAGCAGCACAACGAGACGCTAGCTGGTGGTGGAACAACATTTATTGAAGGCACCACTGCAATATATATATCGCAGTGGTGAAAGGGTTTGGGAAAGGGAACGCAGACAATATCTCGGCACAGGAGCCGGAGGGAAGGGGTACACGAACGAGAGGGTGCAAAAGCGTGGGCGCACACAGCTGGCTTGGCTGGTGCACCAGCAAAGTCAACTCGGAAAACATAACATAATCAATCAGGGTTTTCACAACGTACATACAAATTATTACTTGCAATCCTTCCTGGGTTTTCAGTCACATAAGAGCACACAGTCGATTTTGGATGGACCTTCGAATGAAGCTTGACTAGCAGTCTAATGTCATACATTTTGAACACTGCCTGTGCAAGTGTCCTTATTCATTGCTGTACAATGTTGTGCAACACTCCACATTACTGTACAGGAACTGAACAAAGCATGTGGAGGCTCCAGCGCCTGTTGAACATGCACTAGACCACTTTGCTTGCGTAGAGATTATGATCGAACGCAATAATCAAGTATGAGGACACTTCTGCATGCTCCCTGATCTGACAACCATTGCTTCACGAGCCTAAAAAATGCAGTAAGAAACGAATCAGG
This sequence comes from Dermacentor silvarum, assembly GCF_013339745.2. NCBI lineage: Eukaryota > Metazoa > Arthropoda > Arachnida > Ixodida > Ixodidae > Dermacentor > Dermacentor silvarum. The sequence continues at coordinate 176,191,345 of NC_051154.1, forward strand.
TACCTGCTGCAATGGGTAAAAACAAATGCCCCCCCTGTACAATAGGAACTTACCCGTTTTCATAATTGTAAAGCTACTGCTTTCCCGCATTGCATGGGCATCACTATGTCTAGTATTGACGCCAACAAATCTTCATAATATTTTTTTTTTCTTGATCTGACTTACAAAAATTGGGAACTAGGAACCAGGTGCATATTTTAGATTTTTTTACTCTTAGTACTTATACTAAAAATAGCAAATTGTTACTTTCATTCATGTTCCTTGAGGTGCTTCTTTGAAGTTTCAAATAAGAATTCTAAAGAATTGTCTGAGCCTATGTTACTGCTATACATCCATCTAAAACACCAGGGATCAGGCTATGACTTTATGTATTGCAGTATACGATGCGACTACTACGTCCTGAAATAAAATTTTAAAAAATAAGAGCACTGAAAATGATCTTATTTCTAGCGGTAACGAAAGAGTTGGAAGTACTGCAACAAAAGATAAAACATGAGCGTAGAGCCATTCCATTCTCTATGATTCTCTACAAGCTGGTTTTTGTAATCCATGAACACTTTGGAAGATGTTACACAGAGTCTATAAAATTTTAATTGAGGAAATTTCACCTAAGCTTGTTGCTTTTACACATTTATATGTTGTACAGATTTGCCTCCTAGCAGCCGTCGCTTTGTTCTGATGGGGGTGGGAGGCAAGAACACTAGTGTGCTGTGCTTTGGATGCACATTAAAGAATTCCAAGCGGTTAAAATTAATTCAGAGTACTCCACTATGGCATTTCTCATGGCCTCTGTGCTGCTTTGTGACATTAGACCCTGTCAGTCAATCATATGCTGTACATTTTACATACATTTTTATGCGTTTGATTTTATGCATTTTTGACCTAATTGAATGTTAAGTACATATTTATTTTTTATCAGTGGAAAAGGGAACAGTGATAACAGTATGTCTGCAGTGGTCAGCATCCACAAGCGCCACCTAATACTAGCATACAGGCATTTTTGAAGCCACATTCTGTCAGTTTAATTCATGCTGAAGGCGCATTGTATCTGAAAACGGCAATGAAACAAACAGTGTACAAAGTTTACCACAATTATATGTAGTTTTGGCTGAAATATTGTTACTTTTCCTAAAATTGTCATGTTCTCAAATAACCATAAGGTTTCTCTAGAACCGAGTTTATGTTCTCTCTTCTTCAGCATCTCGTAATAAGGTTTCTCTAGAACCGAGTCTATGTTGTCTCTCTTCTTCAGCATCTCGTACACCCAGTTTGAATCATACAGGAAGTCAGTATACAAAGTGCATGAATCTGGAAATTCAGTGAAGGAGAAGTCATCTGAAATGACTTAATCTGATATACATTTGTGGTATTTTTGTGCAGTTTTTTTAGGTTTACTTTTTGTTCATGAGGTCATGATCTTAAAATCGCGTCTCACCTGTGCCAAACCTGCATGTTCTTCCTAAGCCCCTAACACCCATCCATAGCTCTCACCACTTTGTATTTCATGTGATTCTTGAGGAATGCTAGGAAAGGAAGAGAAGGGGGGGGGGGGGGGGGGAGTGCTTTTGTCTTTAAAGAGATGGATATACTTTCACTTTACTTTATTTCACTTCACTTCAGGAAGTAGAGGGCATGGGAAGAAAAAGCTCTTGTGAGCTTGACTAGGCTTCCCAGCCGATTACAGTTCAGCATGCAGTGACAGTTGAACCTACTGATAACAATACCGGTTTTTACGATATATCGGATATAACAATGAGCAGCTTATGCACCATCAATTTTGTTTTTGTTCTATGGTAAAATAAACCGCTCACTACAATGCTCCCATGCCGCACTATTTGTTATAACAATTAAACCTGGCTACTGGGTGTATGTGCCGAATGCAAAATCCTCAAAAGAAAAAAAATGAAGAAAAGAAAAATTGTGAGCCACTTTGCCAGACATGCTTTTGTGTTGCGCACCCCACACGGCACAAAGGCGAGTGTGGTGAAGCGGCCCGCATTTTTTTCGTTCCTTTTTTTTTTTTCTGCGCAGGCACCCAAGTAGCCAGGTTTAATTGTTATACCCAATAATGTGGCATGGGGAATATCGTAGTAAGCAGTTTATTTTACCATAGAACACACACAAAAGTTCACAGTGCAGCAGCTGCTCATTGTTACATCCGAGTATTTTTAAAACCAGTAATGCTATAATTGTGTTTGTACTGCTTTGTGTCTAATTAAAATGTTTGAATGCTTGTCCCCTCTGCCTTTTTTGTATAACCCGGTTTAAACAATTATCGGTTATAACAATTGGATTTTCTTGGCACTTCGACTGTAGTTTTTTGACTGTAGATTTTCTTGGTTCGACTGTAGCAGAAAGCCAACTTCAAGTTGGGATTGACACAGGCCTGTTGCCCATATCTGTCCGTGCCCATGTTCGAACACCATTAAATGGAAGTCTAGAGAGAGCATAACGTTTGTGGCATAAAAGCTTGAAGGTGTATTTTAATCGTTTAAGAATTTGTTTTATGGTTCTCTTGTGTCAGGTATGGTACAACAATAAAGGATACCATGCAATGCCCACTTACATTAATAGCATCAATAATGCCATTCTAAGGGCTAATCTTCCACTTGAAAATGGACACCCATCTACTTATGGTAAGTGTAAACAGATCCATCATGAAACATATTGTATTCCTTGATTATAAATTGCCATTTTTCTTGTTTTTGTTAGTTATGTTTTCCTGTCTATTAGTGTTACTTTATCATTGTGAGCTGGACTACTAACCCTTTGTTAACAGCAGGACATATTTATCCGAGTGATTGCATGCTGCATTTTAACCGTAATATCCATCCTGTTTTTCAGCTCTGCTTCACAGTGCTATAGCCATGAACTGTGGCAGCCGTCATTTAACATTTTGATCTTGCTAAAGGTTCTTCATTACTCTGCATGTCCTGTGATAAAGTGGAGCCATTAAACCATTCATTTACTTCCTTTTTGTCTACTTCCTGTAATTTTATCACTGTTTTTTTAAGTTAACATGGCATAAACACATTATCTTCTGAATACAATTTTGCTCACTTGCACTAAAGTCACAGGAAAAAGCCAGGCCACTCTTCCTTCCACTTAGGCTTGTAAAATGTGCCAGTGTGCCCAGTCTGCTACTGATTACTTTTGGAAGCAGCCATGAGGAGGCAGAAGTGAACATTATGAAAGGGTACCAGGTGGACAGTGGAACAGATCAGTCCCACTTTTTTCTTCTGTATAAAATGGCTCAACTTTTGGATTGCTCACCCCCCCCCCCCTTTGTGTGTGTGTGTGTGTGTGTGTGTGTGTGTGTGTGTGTGTGTGTGTGTGTGTGTGTGTGTGTGTGTGTGTGTGTGTGTGTGTGTGTGTGTGTGTGTGTGTGTGTGTGTGTGTGTGTGTGTGTGTGTGTGTGTGTGTGTGTGTGTGTGTGTGTGTGAGAACAATAACATACCAAGAGCACTATGGTAATGCTTTATACATGGTGTGAGTTGTTTTCTCGTCTCCAATAAATGGCTAAAGTGCATTTCTTAAGTGATCCCTATACTGCTTCTGCTTCTAATTGATTATTCTGTGCTTAACCATTCAATGTCATGTATTGTCAATTTATGATGTACAACATGTGCAGGTTTTTGCATGTTTCGAGCCATGTATTCGTAGTAAAAGCAGCGCAGAAATAATGGCAACACAGGACAGAGCTATGTATATTTATGTGACCATATGAAAGTGGCACTTGTAAAATCTCTGTGCTGCTGACAGTGACTCTGTTCTAAATATATGAAAATGTACATGACTTATAATATAGCAACTTATAGTGTAGGACTTGATATATGAGGTCTTTCCATACTATCAGTGTGTCTATGGTAAACTTGATTAAATTATTCCTCCACACACAAAACATGCTTTGCATGCTGTAGTTTACACATATTGCCCACTCAAGAGAGAGCCTGCAGTATTGGAGCTGGCCCTCCTACATGTCTCAGTAGTGCTATCGAATGGCAAGCTACAAACCCTTATATTTTCACCAAATGTTGTTAAACGTGTCTTTCACCACTTTTATTACCTTCAGGACTGTTGCCCAACACAAAATAAATAAACTTGTTGATTGTCTCATAACCAAACCATGCTTTCCCATGCATGCAAAATTATGACTGCATAGTGTCACTTGACGACACCATTTGTTAAACCTCTTGTTCCCAAATATAGAAATGAAACCGCTGATCTTCTGTATAGTGGCTATTTTTGTTCGTTAAAGAACTTCTCACAATGCTGAATTGCAGAAGCACAGGGAGGACCAGGCACATTTTTAGTAGTTCAGGAGAAGTGCTTTTTCTGAGCTGGGCTTATTGCCAGAGCGCAAAAGTCTGTCTTATTTTATAACATTAAAGGAAAAGAGTTTTCTGCTGAATCATTATTTCTTCCTGTGTAGGAATTACTGTGGTTAATCATCCCATGACGGACACATCGTTCCTGCTGTCGAAGGACCAAATGTAACTATTTCTTCTATTGCTTCCGTTTTTCTAGACTGACATTTAGACTGACACTGAAAAGCATTTAGTGAAAGTAATCCTAGTCTGTGTTTTGAAATTCAGCAATTTTTGAAGGGCATAGTGTTTCAAACAGACAAGTGTGCATAGTTGGAAGTGAATTTTAAATCTGGTGTGATATTACTGCTGCTGTTGTTTTAGCGACATTGTCCGGGCAGAATTCAAAAGCAAAAACTGCTTGTATTTGTAAGCTGCTCGAACAAAAAGAAGCACAAACATTTGTAGATAAGTTATTCATGTATTAATGTTGGCTTTCAATGCCTGAACTTCGTGCAAAGGTGCAAATCCCATGTTCTTCTTCTTCTTTCTGGGGTTTACATGTCAAAACCAGTTCTGATTATGAGGCATGCTGTAGTGGAGGGCGCCGGATTAATTTTGACCACCTGGGGTTCTTTAACGTGCACTACAACGGAAGCACACAGGCATTTTTGCATTTTGCCTCCATCGAAATGCGGCCGCCGCGGTCGGTATTCGATCCCGCTATCTCGTGCTCAGCAGTGCAACGCCTCAATTGGCTCCTGCATTCATATCTCATGGCTTACAAAAATTTGCAAAAATCTGTTGTTTATTTGTGCATGAGCAGAATAGGCAGGAACAAGTTCTTGTAGCAGAAACTAGATTCGTTTTATTTGAAACAATTTTTTGAAATAATACATGTAACCCACAGCGTTTGCATGTGCCATGCAGAAACTCTTGGTTGCGCTCCTGTCAATGGCAGAATTTTTTCTTTTTGTTTTCTAAGAATATAAAAATCACTAAGTCAACACCCATTTATAATTATTTCGACAGTTCAGTTAAGGAAACAGTTCCCCAATCCTTTCCTTGGCTTTATTGTCGGTTGGCTTGATTTGGTTACCCAACTAAGGACCCCAAACCAGCTGACTGGCATATGGAGAAATGAGTGTCATGAAAATTCAGCTGGCATCACCTCAACCGATCAAGGTCATTAGTTTAGAATTTGTGAGCCCCCTAATGACTCCCAGAACTGCACGGTTCAGATATAATTGCACCTGCATGTTCTACTTGCTGCACTTGTTTACTTAGAATGTTCATACTTGTTTAGAACCTTTTAATTAAAAAAAGATCTACTTATTATAAGTGTTTAATGTGACGTCTATAGGCTAAATTTACATACCTTAAATTTATAGTAGACAAAACCCATTGTGATTATGAGTTATTGTTTTAAGTAATACCATTAAAAGTGGACAGCACTGTACTCATGTACTGTGGGGCAGGTGCTCTGCCCGTCCTTTGTTAAAGTTTGTGATCTGCCATAAATGGTTGAGTTGATGATGAGAAAGATGGGTTGTGAAGTCCTTATAATAATCTTAATTTGCCACACTGCATAACTTGATTGCATGTGCTGATCCAGTGAGTGCACTGCACATTGTTATTTTCAGTTTACAAGGAACAGATGTGCTGATTGCCATCTTCATCATTGTTGCAATGTCATTTGTGCCAGCAAGTTTTGTGCTGTTCCTGGTCTATGAGCGCTACACCAAAGCCAAGCACCTGCAGATTGTCAGTGGTGTTAATCCTGTAGTGTACTGGCTGGCAAACTACTTCTGGGATATTGTGAGTGGATGTGTATTATCCTAACATTACGCCTCTTTTATGTGCTGCATGCTAAACTAATAAGTAGGCAATTTTAAGGTTAAATACTTCTGCCAAAGCAAAAGCATACCTATATACAGTAGAATCTCGATGATACAAATTTTCATTTAATCCAAAATTTGTATAATCCTTAACAAATTATAGCTATGACACTAAAATGAAGGTATAACATCCTTATTTATTAATTGTGACTACCTTCAGATGAATTTGTTATCAATGGCTTTCTGGACCGTTCTTTCCTTAGGTGTTGTTGACGAGACCACTTTCGAATGTGTAAAATTCTGCCCTTGTTTCTTCACCTAGATTGCTAGAGCTCAATGCACACCACATTTAGGGCTTTTTGCTCACTTTTCATTACACCAGGATTACGGAAAACAAAGATTCGAACTCTGACTTCGCAACTGCACTCCACAAGCATACTCTCCTGACTGTGTGAGACCTTATCTTGTGGCAGCTCCGAAATTTGTATCATCCAATGCAACCCAAGAGATTGTTCAAGTAATCCCAAAACAGAACACTTTGCACTTGATGCATTCCGGCTGGGAATTTTTCAAAATTTGTATCACCCCAAAATTCACATCAACTGTCATTGTATCAAGATTCTACTGTAGCAGCTCTTTGTGATTCTCTTATTTAATTTAACCAACCAAGCAGGTTTTTTTTTTTTTTTTTTTTTTTTTTTTTAAGCAAGTGATGTTTTGTTGTACTCATTTGCCATGTTGCCATGGTTAACTTTGTCACTTGAAAATGTGAAACTTGTAGTTGACTTCCTTGTCCCTATCACCCGCATTGTCAAAGTGAAGTGCTTGCACTATGCTCTTATTTGAATTGTGAACAGGCCTGCATGTCCTCTGGCCTAGAACATATTTCTAGTAAATTCAAGTCTGATGTGCACTTGCAAAGACTGTATCATATACAGTTAAACCTGGATATAACGAAATTGACAAATTCCTGAAAAACTTCGTTATAAAGAGGATTTCGTTATATGCAGGTTCGGCACGAAAATTCGAAAAAGAAACGCTTATCGTATTTACTCGATTCTAACCCGCCCTCGATTGTAACGCGCACCCGTTTTCCTTGCGTTCCTTCGCTGACGCACTCATCCTTGGAATGTCACATTAGGTACTGGATGCTGGATGTGTGTCGTTTCACACAAGTGCGAGGCGTCGGAAACGAAAAGCGAGCGACACGATGGCGTCGTAGCGTCGTATAGTGTCACCTAGTGTCAGGTTAGTGAAGCACAGAGACTTGCGCAGTAACCAAAGAGTGGCGCTGCCAGCGCGTTGAATAAAAACTTTTTTTTTTTTTCCTTCCGCAACATCAACTGGAAAAGGGGAGTGTCGGCTTGATGAGCTAGGCCAGCTACAGCAAGCACGGGATCAGGTATGAATGAAGGGAGGGGAAAGGTCACGCCTGCCGCGGCGAAATCGCCGGGTCGAGGGATGCAAGCCCGCCTCGCGCACGCTCGCACGCAAGCACACGTGCGCTCGCTCTCGCCTCGCAGTTGCCGTGAATTCCAGCGCGCCAAGCGCGCCACCGCCGCTTCGCATTCTGGCGCGGCGGAGAAGGTGCTTCCGGTTGCTGCTCGCGCAAAAATGACAAAATTTGTGGCGAAATCTCTAGGTTGTCGGCGGGGAAAATTCGTTATTTCGAGGGGGTCTCCCACTGCCGCTTCGTTACATAGAGGTCTCAATTACATGTGCTTTTATGAAGTAACGGCAGGGAATATAAAAACTTTGTTACATCCAGGAATTCGTTATATGGAGGTTCGTTATAAGCAGGTTTAACTGTATAGCTGTTCTATTGCTGTAAATTGGAAATACTGTTTGACAAGCACTTTTCAGCATAAATGTTCTACGCATAGGAGTTTCTATGCTGAGAAAAGCTTGTGAACTGCACTCATTATAGATAATAAATTCCATTCTGTAAAACTCTTTTATGCAGACTGTCTTTGAGAAAGAACATGCAGAAATATTTTGCAAATGTTTTTGAAATGTTTTGCTGGAGTTTAGATCTTTTTCTTTCTTAGTTCTACAGGTTGCAGAAGTTAAAGTGCCTGCTTAAGTGAACTAATTTCATTGAAAGCATGTACAATGAACCGCATTTTCCAAACACTGTATAGGTAGTACCTGGCTTATCAGAAAGTTTCTACCATAATTCAGTCAGCCAAAAATCAACTTGTGCGTGGGTTCATTAATGATGCCATCAAATTACTGTAGCTCTAGTGATTGTATCTAATGCATGAGCAAATATTCGAAATTATTGTGCCTAATAAATTTTTTCTTGGCCATTACAGTGCAGCTATGTTGTCCCTGCAACATGCTGTGTTCTTATTCTCCTTATTTTCGACATTCCTGCATATACATCAGCAAAGAATTTTCCAGCTGTACTCTCATTGTTTCTTCTATATGGGTAAGTGTCATTAATATATCTGTGACTTCATCTATCTTTTCGTGAACGCATTATACATTCATGCATTTTACTCTCTTCAGGTGGTCAATAACACCAGTCATGTACCCCGTTTCTTTCGTATTCAAGGAGCCAAGTACAGCCTATATTTTTCTTATTGTCATCAACCTTTTTGTTGGGATCACATGTATTGTGACCAGCTTTTTGCTTGAAGTCTTCTCCTATGATGCCGTATGTCTTACTTCATTTTTTTAGCAAAAATAAGTTTGCCTGAAAAAATCATCCGTGCTTACCTTTTCTTTTTTTTTTAGTACTAAATGAGGGTGATGTTCAGTGACGTACTATCTGTCACAGAAGTTACCAGGCCAGAACAATCGTGGCCGGACTGCACACAAGGCCACATAACAGGGTCATGATCGCTGGCATTTATTTGGTCTTTGTTTGTGGAGTCCTGTAAAAGCTTTGGATGTTTTAAATGTTATGTCATCCTGGTGCTGGTACTGGTTATTATAGCACCACCATACTTCTTAAAATGTCGTAAAGCTGAGCAAATTGGTAAGGTTTTATTAGTTTAAAGACAGTCTTATAAGACATTTTCCTAGATGGTCATGTGTGTTAGCAGTACTGTCTGAGGCCATCAAAACTTTGATAAGGTTTTTCTCTAAGCATTCAAAAGTAAAAAAAAAAAAAAAAAATACGGAATAGCCGTGTCTCAGTTCAAATTCTCCCTTAGCAAGTCGTGTTTGCATAAGATTAATGTCAGCATTGGTAAGCAGCTCACACATTTAAGAAAAGGATATTTCCCTATTTACTACAGTCACTTTCTCTGAATAGTGAACACCTGAAAATGTGCATCCCATCTTCTAGTTTCTGAAAGGTAGCAAAAGCACAGATAATAAGAATTGAGTTATGCATATAAATTATATTTATTCTCTGTCACACAGACTTAGTGAAAGTGTGTAGTCAATACAATGCCAACTGAGTTAGGAAGTGAGTTAGGAAAGATATGCCAAGTGAGTAGCAATGCCAAGTGAGTTAGGAAAGATATACACTGCTGTGCAGAGAAAAAAATTGCAGTAAGTAGAAAAAGAAGACTTGAGAGATGTTATTTAAAAAGGGCTCACTGCTCACACCAAGAAGGGCTCACTGCCAGGAGGAAGGGTCGGCAGCCCAGGAAGGACAGGGCGGGGCCGCACCAGGGGACAGCCAGCAACGCTTGAGGTCCGCAGACAGGAGCAGCCAGGAATGCGCGTGGCGTGGCTGCCATATTGGCGCAGCAGCCTCCACGGAGGTCACAGCGCCCTCTGGATTGCGCACTAGCAGGAACAGCAGGCCGGGATGACCGGCAGCCAGGTCAGCAGCGGAAGCCGGAGTGACCATCCTCGGCCAGGGGTCAGCGTCTGACTGGGTGGACCAGCTGCAGTTAGCGGCAGCCAAGGCAGCAGGAGGCAAGGCTGCTCAAGTTCGGGGCCTGCAAGGCGGGAGTCAGCCATGGCGGAAGGACCAGGAGCAGCAGGCCTTGAGGTCAGAAACAGACTGGCATGGTAGGACCAGGGACAGCTGGCTTCGTGGTCAGGAAGACTGGTGGCACAGTGGAGCCAGGCACAGGGAGAAGACTTGACGACACAAGGGAAAGGACAGGAAAGCCCCTCGGCATAGCCGGCGTGCCAAGAAAGTTGCCCGCCTGGCTCACTGCCCAAAAAGGGGCGTTTGCCAGCCTGAGGCTTGGACAACACATAAGAGGGTATACTAGGCCACATGGGCCTGTCACCACTTCAATGTGCGCCCTCGCACCGTAGCCACATTTCTCCATTCAATGGCATGGTAGGGAATGAAGTTCAGCTACCTGCTAGTGGGAGAAAGCTGACTAGGCGCGTCAGAAGGCGGGTGAGCACGAGAGGGTATATTAGGCCAAAAGGGCCTGTCACCACTTCGCAATGTGCGCCCTTGCACTGTAGCTGTGTCGCTCCGTTCACCGGCGTGGTAGGGAATAAAGTCCGGCTACCAGCTGGTGGGAAAAAGCCTGCCTAGGTGCGTTTCCGCAGGTTGTACCGTTTGCGTGGCCTGGGGCCAGCCGTGTCACGGTTTGCCTGCGGTTCGTTGACCGCCTCCCCCTCGCTCCAGTCATTGCTATGGGCAACGAAAGGTTTGAGGTCTGAGATGTGAACTGGACCGCCGACTGGTCTCCCTTGGGAGTCAGCCAGCTTGTATACCAGAGGGGACATTTTGGTCTCCACTCGGTACGGGCCCAACCATTTGGCCGACAGGGAGGCAGAGATGCCTTTGGCGGCGTCACTCAAAACATGGTTGCGTCTGAAGACGAGATCGCCGACACCGTAGTACACGTCCCGATGTGACCGGTCGTATTGGGCTTTTTGTCCAGCTCGCGCTTTGGCCAGGTTGGAACGGGCCAGGTCAAGGGCCGCGTCCATCCGTGAGTGCAGTTCCGCCGCGTAGCCGGAAAGGCCTGCTTTCGTGGCGCACGCCCTGCTGCTAGGCCACAGAACAGGGTCAATGGGGTTTGGCAGCTCTCTCCTGAAGTTGAGGAAAGCGGGCGTGTACCCAGTCGAACGGTTCACCGTGGACCGCAAGGAGAAGCCTATCTCGTTAATACAGACATCCCAATCCCTGTGTTGCTGGGCAAAGGCCGCGAGCAAGAGCTTGAGGTTCCAGTTAATGCACTCTGTCGGGTTGGACTGTGGGTGATACGTGGTTGTCTTGCGGTGCTTAATGCCAAAGGCAGGACACGCATCCACGACCACCTTGGCCGTGAAGTAGGACGCGTTGTCCGTTATCAGCTCCGCCGGAAAGCCGAAGCGGTTAAAGACCTCGGTCAACTTGTCCCACATTGCGCGTGCCGTTAACTTCCGAAGGGGAAAAAGTTCAACCCATTTCGTGAAGTGATCTGTGACAGCCAGAAGAAAAACATAGCCTCACCGGCTTCTGGGAAAAGGTCCCATAATGTCACAGGCCGCGACTTGCCAGGGTAGCTGGCTGTCGAGTGGCTGCATGAGCCCAGGGGGTTTGCCTGTGCAAGGCTTCACACATTGGCACACGCGGCATGAGCGGGCGTAGTGAAGAGCGTCATGCTTAATGCCTGGCCAGGTAGCAGAGCGGCACAACTTTTGGAAAGTCTTAAGGCCACTCGCATGTCCGGCCACCCGCGAGTCGTGGAAATAGCTCAGGGTGGCTTTCCTTAGACTGCGGGGTATCACCACCTTGAAAAACTCCTGGGGAGCCTCCTCAGATGCCAAGTGGCACACGGCGTCAAGCAGATACGTATCCAACGTGCCCGCAGCAATACCAGCTGCGTCGCACTTGGCGCCTACAGCAATGCCAGCTGTCCAGGTGTGCCTGACGGCATTGCCACCCCGCTCCTCTTGGGAGCTTGGCTCTTTGAGCCTGTTAACAATTCGTCGACAAAATGGATCGCTCTGCAGTGCCTTTAGTAACTCCTGCCTGCTGAAGACGGTACCCGATGAGGTAACGGGGTCCACCATGTAAACGTCCTCTCCCGAGGCTGGCAATCCGGTGATCGCTTTGCTGTCGGGGGTCATTGGAGACACAGGCTCCGGTCTCTACTGAGTGTGTGAGGTTCGCGCCTTTTGAGCCATTGGAGACTGAGGCTCCGGCTTCTACTTGGTGCGAATGCTCATGGGAGTGGTGGACCAAAGGATCATACGCTGAAACGGGGGCTCGCGTCGAGGCGTCCGCCACCACGTTTGAACTCCCTTTCCGATAGCGCACAACAAAGTTGTACCACTGCAGTGTCAGCGCGCGAACCGGCCTGAAGGCTCGCGCAAGCGCTTAAGCCAGGTGAGCGCCATGTGGTCCGTCTCCACCACAAATGGCACTCCGTCGACGTAGCAGTCATACTTCCGGAGAGCAAAAAATATAGCGAGACATTCCCATTCAGTCACACTGTAGTTGCACTCGGCGGCGTTAAGTGACCGGCTTGCGAAGGCGACTGGTCAAAGAACGCTGTCGTGCTCCTGAAGCAGCACAGCCCCAAGGCCCAGGTCGCTCGTGTGAGCTTGGACAACGAACTCCCTGGTGAGGTCAAGCAACTTCAGTTTGGCTGTAGCCACTAGAGCTCGGGATAGTACATGAAAGGCACCATCCTGCTCAGGCCCCCAGCTCCATCGTGCCGACTTTTTCAAAAGTGCGGTTAAGGGCGCTTGAAGAGCGGCGCAATTCAGGATAAACTGTCTGTAGTAGTTCACCATACCCAAAAAGCGCCTAAGGCCCTGTATGTTCACCGGCGTCGGGTATTTCGAGGATAGCTTGACCCTTCTCTTCGCACGGCAGAACACGACCCCTGTCGATGGTAAAGCCCAATAGGGAAATGCGAGTCTCAGCTATTTGGGCTTCCTTCGGGTTTAGAGTCAACCCGGGGGCACGTAACCTCTCGAGGACGTCCTCCAGGTGGTGGAGGTGCTCCTCGAACGTTCGAGAGAAGATGACAATGTCATTGAGGTTCGCCAGCACATAGCGCCACTTCGCATCCCCGAGAATGCTGTCAATCAATCTCTGGAACGTAGCTGCAGCTCCACAGCAGCCAAATGGTATACAAGTGAACTGGTAAAGGCCTCGGTGAGAGGTGAACGCAGTTTTCTCCGCATCAGCTGGCTCTATCTGAACCTGCAGGTAGCCGTGGCTAGCATCCAGGGTGGTGAAGTAGCACACATCGCCTAGATTAGCCACAATTGAGTCCACGTTAGGCATAGGATATGCATCCTTCTTTGTGACCTCGTTCAGCCGGCGTAGTCCACACAGAGCCGAAAAGAGCAGTCTCTTTTAGGGACCATTACCACCGGAGAACCCCAGGGACTGTTTGAGCGCTGGACGATACCGGTCTCAATAAGCTCATCCAATGCCTGGTCAATTTCCTTCCTCTTGGCCACGGTAACGGTGTGAGGATTGCATTTCCACGGCAGTGCGTCGCCTGTGTCGATCCGATGTCGCACAAGGGAGGTGCAACCCGATCGTTCGGTGAACATCGCGCTGAAACGAGTCAGCAGCGATGCCAGGCAGGCCTTCTCGTGCACCGACAAGGTGTCAGACATAGGTGGCAGTGAGCAGTTTGAGCTGCTGCTTAACAGGGTGGTCGCCGGGGTAAACGGAACCTTGACCTCTGTAGCAGCGCAATGCTTGTGAGAAAGCAGATCATGCCGACCGTTTTCCGCCGTGCCAGCCAAGCGGCCAATCTCGGCGGGGGAGTGAGGGACACGAGCCAAGGGGGCCGCGCTAGGTCTACTCTCCTCCTTCACTCGCGCGGCATCCGGTGTCTGAGGGGCCGCCGTGGCCAGCGGGAGTGTAGTGAAGGGTTGCAGGGGGTATCAATCATGATACCCGTGTGGGCGAGTAAGTCGCGACCGAGAATTACGGGCACGGAAAGACCCAGGAGATGCACAAAAAAATCGCTGACGGCGCACGCAATTCTCCCAGCGCACAACCAGCCGCACCGAGCCTCACGAGCTAGCTGTGCCGCTCGCGAGGTGGAAGGCAGTGTCGCAGGCTCTAATGCGGACAGAACGCCGGCGCAAATGAGCTATAACCTCGTCGCCGAACAGCAAGACCAAGGCCCCGCTATCCAGCAACGCCACAAACTGATGACCAGCGATCGTAAGGGCGATGAAAGGCACCGGTCTGGCGGACGAGTCAGTGCCAGCGCGACACGCCATTGGAGCCAGAGGTTGCGTTTCACCACTATGCGCCCCTACTGTCGCCGCCGGCGATAGGGAGCTCACCGATGGCTGATGCCGTTTCCCGACGGGCAAGGAGGCTCTTGCGTCGGACAGCGCACAGTGCATGTTTGGGCAATATGGCCGCGTTCATGACAATGGTAGCAGACAACGCCTCGGCCCGATTGAGGGAGCCTGTGCGCGTCTCGGGCGCTGGGTGGTTTTCCTTCGCTAGCCAAAGGGGCACCGCGATCTGATTTCCCCTCGTGCGCAGGGGCACGGGGTTTCCGTTCTCATTGGTGTGCGGGACAGAACAGCGCACCTAGGTGTACGAGTACGGGTCGAGAGCGCGGTCAGAAAGGTCGCGCGCATCTCGGTACTCTCTCGTGGCCTGGTATTTCTTGGGATTACGGGGTGACGAGTCACCACCAGCCCACGTGCAACGAGGTTCAAGAGAGGCGGACGGCGGTGGCGGCGGACAGTAGGCTCTCGCTGCCAGTATGTCGCCCTGAATCCGCTTTGCATCGGAGGCCAACTCATTTAGGTCATGATAACGGGCGCTCCTAAGATAAGCGGCGAAGGTTAGATGGGCTTCACGAATGGCCCGCTCTACCTTCTTGGTGTCAGATGCCGAAGGGTCAGCGAGAAGATAGAGCTCCTGCATAGCCCTGACATACTCGAGCAGAGATTCGTCAGGGTGTTGGGTCCGAAGCTCTAGCTCGCGACGCATGCGGCGCTCATAGTCAGGAGGGAGGAATTCGCTGCGGAAAAGTGACTTAAACTCCTCCACCGAACGAGCTTGGTGGCCAACAAGTCGGTACCACCGTGCCGCATGGGCTGTTAGCGAGACGGGCAATACAGTGCCTAGCATCGCGCTGTCGTCCAGCCGCATTGCCTGTTGATAGTGGTGCAGTGCCTCGAGGTACTCCGTAGCACTCATATGGTCCGAATAGCCGCTGTACTCCGGGAGAGATACCCGTAGGCTGCTCAGCACGCCTGGCTGAGGGGATTAGAGGTTTCCCTTTAAAGCACTAGACTGCGAGTGCGCCGCTTCCAACAGGACTGGGAGAAGCTGTGCTGCTGCGGTGTGCAGTGGTGTTTGCTCCGTGACAGGTGCGGCGTTTGAGTTGATAGCCAGCACCTGCATTTTCTTTTTTGTCCCTCTTGTATATGTGTTTTTTTACACCTGCTTTTAAACTCATGGCCATTATGTGGCTTTACCCAGTCTAGTTACAAGTGCTATGGCCTGAAAACTTTTTTTGACAGATAGTACATGCAAATTGTGTACGCAGAACTTGCACAAAAGCTGTAAATTTTATAAATACAGTTTGTAGCCTGTGCCTGCATTTTCTTTGCATTTGTATGTGCTTTTTTAGTGGGAAGCTTGTTTACACCAGTTGGTTCAGTTAGTTGCCTAGTATAGCATGTGAGTTGTTCTTGCTAGTATTCTGTTACAAAATTCTTTTTACATTTTGTGTATCTTGATACCGGAATCTCAGTATTTATGTGCATATATATCATATACATGCAAACACTTTTTCTTTTTCAGTATCTTGGTGAAGTTCATCACTTACTCAAGGCCATTTTTCTCATGTTTCCTAATTATTGCCTCGGAAGAGGACTTATGGACATTGCTTTTAATGAGTACCAGAACTTCTTCCTGTTTAAGACAGGTGACTTCAGTTTCTTTACTGTTACAAGTTATCTCCTATAGGTTTCAAAATCTGCTACATTAGGCATGTTTTATTCTGACAGTCTGCATGCGCTGCTGTTTCGAACTGGACATGTAGCACTACCTGTGGCAAGTAGTGGCAATAGGCACATATTCAAAGGGGGGCCCAGGGCCCTGCCCCGAAATGAAACTCATCGCCCATTTTTGCGAGCGCGATGCGTCCATTTCTCTCCTGCAAGAGATACACGCCTGTTCTCGTATTGTCGTAAACCATATACATATATGCCATACCTATATCTACATATGGTCATAAACAGACAAACGCTATCGCTAAAGTTGTCACTACGACTCAGGCAAGAGAGTCTAGTGTCAGTTTCTCGGTTTCTTTTTCCCCTCGATACAAGCATGGGAATATTGTTTTGGATCCACGCAGAGCAACCGACTTCATAGTGAACTACGGAAGTGCCACGGGTGCACGGTCGGCACACAGAAATATGGGGCAAATTATTATTTTAGTTTTGCAGAGGAGCACTACAGGTGAGCCTCGTACATTTCCTATATCAACGATCTGTGAACCTCTCTCAAGTGCTGCTTTGCAAACCACTAGTCACCGGACATCATCCCCATACAGAGCTTGCAATTTATCCTATACAAAGGCACGTCACCTTAAGTATACGAAGCCTGCCTTTTAATTTTGCGTCGAAGATATACGAATTGTCTACCACTCCCCTTCTAGCAATTGTCCCTATGCTAGAAGGGGAGTGGTAGATGTGGACAGCAGAATGGCAGGCCATGCAAGACAAAAAACTCCCCTGCTACGCAACAGACGCTCTAGTTGAATCTGACAGAATTGCTCCCGAAAGTTTCCACGCTCCTCAAATTATTGACAATGGTCGACACTGGAGAGAGTAAAAACATATTTGTAGAACATGATGGCCGGGTAAATAGGCTGGATCTCATGTCCATTCATTTGGTGCCTGCCACCATCGGCAAAGTTATCTTCATGTTTATGAAGCAGCCCCGGCATATGAAAATCGCGGTGTGAAACAACTATTGGAACCCGGGACAAAACGACACCATTTAAAAAAAAAAGGAACTGTATTAAAGGCAGTGCCGTTATTACAGTCATACTGTTGAAAGCACCTAAGTAGGAGACAGCTTGGTGTAGCATAATCATCATGCCATCTTCTCATTGAATAATCTTATGCCTCCTAAATCTGCAAACATATAGATTGTCACCTCGCTGAATAAAATATTATATGTACTGTTGAGCTTGAACCCTCACTTATGGCTATTGTTGAGTCATGTTGCTGCATCTTTCGCCAACCTGTTGGACATCTCGCATTTGTCTGGTGCTATAAAAATCAAGCTATTTGCATAAAGAGAGACAATAGCTGAAAATAATTATTTAATTCATACCAATCAGCTAGACACCATTGATGTCATAATATATAAAAGCACATCAAATATACAGGAAGAGGCAAGCGTGAAGCATTTGTTAATGACTATATTAAGTTTTGCGTTCCACTATGAGACGTACAGAACATTATGAAACCACGAACACATATAGTTTCAATTACTTGGCTGTCAGATACATGCGAATGAATTTGAATTAGATACATGCGAATGAATTTGAATTTAAATCAGAGAGTTCTTGTTCTATGTGTTGGGTGTGCTAGCACATTTTCTTAATAAGTAATTAGGTAAAGTAAAAGTAAAGTAAACAAACAAACAACTATAACTAACTTAACTAAATAAATTAATTAATTAAATAAAATAAACAAATATAAACGGGAAAACAGTTTCTTTGGATCAAATCACTAGAGGCTTAGGCCCCCTCCGAAAAAAAATCCTGGCTATGAGTCTGGGTGGCAAAAATTTGCATGCTCCCAACCTACCATATTGCAGGTGTTAGCTTGGTACCTGGCACGGTAAAGAGGAGATCACGGCAAAGAGGAGTCACTTCTGTGTACTAATGTAGCTATCGACGTTGCAGTAGATACAAGAGCACTGCCATAAAGCTACAAAAGGTGGAAGTTATTAGGGTGCTGGAGGGACGTGAACGTTACTGAAATGGTTGCGCACAAGCGATGCATGTGTCCGAAGAGCCAACAACAAACTTTTTTAATTTTGCTTCCTTTGTTGGCCAGCACCTTGGAGAGGTGCCCTCTCCTGATTGCCTATCTTGCTCATGGCACAATAACACTTTCGCAATAATGAAAGATACCCGCCACAGTGGCTCAATGGCTGTGATGTTCTGCTGCTGAACATGTGGTTGTGGTTTGGCCATAGCTGTCACATTTTAATGGGGCAAAGGGCAAAAATGCTCGTGTTCTTAGATTTAGATGCACATTAAAGAACCCCAGGTGGCCAAAATTAATCCGGAGTCCTCTAGTATGGCTTCTCTCATAGCCAAAGTGTTGCTTTGGGACATTAAACCCCATGAATCAATCAATAATGAAAAAAAATGCAGCCAGTTCCACAAAGTGAAATCTGTCGAAACATCGGAGCTGTGGTCGTTCTGTTCCTGCGATTGTCGCATATGTTATTTATTTAGTCATACTGTTGGCCCTCTGTTGAGGGTCGTTACAGGGAGGGTACATGAATAAAGTTTTCAACACAAGCACATATTATATGGTCAACTAACAAATGACAGCATATTAATCGAAATGACTATCAATGAAAGTTTTAAAATCGTATATATCATTTTTCTGCACAGCTTCTTCTGGTAAGTTGTTCCATAAGCTTATGGCATTAGGAAAAATAGAAAAACGAAACAAATCAGTACGGGTTCTTATTGGTTGCACCAGGAGGGAGTTAGTTGTTCGTAGGTATCCTTTATTAAACTGGGGCTTTATGTGTGTTTCTTTCTTTATTTTTACTTTCTCATGCATTATCTGAAAAAAGAGTTTTAATCGACACTTCTACCTTCTTAATTCTAATGATTCCAAATCACATACTCTTAACATGTTCGTAACCGAGTCTGTGCGCCTATATTTCGAGCATATAAAACGTTCAGAGAGACGCTGAATACGCTCCAGTTTATTCTTAAGAACCTTTTGATGTGGACTCCAAACTGCACTAGCATATTCTAGTATCGGACGATTATAAGTTCTATATGCCAATAATTTCACGTCTCTCGTCGCTTTTTTTCCTCAAGAAACATAATTTTTGATATGCTGATAAACAGACATTTTCTACATGATGCGTCCAATTTATTTTATCTGTAATTGTTACGCCCAAGTACTTGAAGCTGGTGATGTTGCTCAAACTTCTTTCCTCAATGTTATATTCGAACAAAAGCAGAGATTTC
The DNA here is from genome assembly GCF_013339745.2 of Dermacentor silvarum. Lineage (NCBI taxonomy): Eukaryota > Metazoa > Arthropoda > Arachnida > Ixodida > Ixodidae > Dermacentor > Dermacentor silvarum. The sequence goes on from NC_051154.1 coordinate 176,210,587, forward strand.
TTTCTTGTTATGTGTGAGTAAGTGGATTTCTTATAATTCATTTCCATCCCCCATTTTCTGCACCACGTACCTAATGATTGAAGACAGTGGTTAATTTTAAGCTGATCATCTCTGCATGCAACTGGACAGTAAATTAAATAATCATCGGCAAAAAGCCTAATTTTGACAGGTGATTCAACAACTGAAGCAATGTCATTAATATATAACAGGAACAAGAGAGGCCCTAATACAGAGCCGTGCGGTACTTCTGAATAAATCTCTTAATTTACTCGACACACTGTTTTTTACTTTAACAGCTTGTTGACGATGTGACAAATATGCACCAGACCAATCAAGCAATTGCGTATCGATTCCTACATTGTGAAGTTTAAATAGCAGTTTATGATGGGAGACTTTATCGAAAGCCTTTGCGAAATTGATACATATAACGTCAGTTTGCTGACCTGCATCCAAAGAAATACAAAAATCATGAATTGTTTCAATGAGTTGCGTAACGGTAGAAAGACCGGATCTGAAGCCATGCTGGAAAGGACATAAGAAATCTTTTTCTAGAAACTGTCGGATATGTTTTGCTATTACGTGTTCAATCAGTTTACAGCACACAGATGTCAGAGATACAGGTCTATAATTATTTACTAACAATCGATTACCACTTTTAAATATTGGGACGACTATTGCACTACGCCAGTCTTGGGGTAACCAGCAACACTTCAAGGATTTTTGAAACATTATAGAAAGGTAATAAGATAACCACTCTGCATATCGTCGTAAAAATACAGTTGGTACACCATCAGGCCTGGCAGATTTTTTTGTGTCTGACAAAACTAACTGGTTAAGTATTCCTTCTTGGCTAATGCAAAGCTCTTCCATTAAGCATGGAAATGAAGAAGGCAACTGATATTCTTCAGCGTCATCTTGACTTTTGACGAACATTGACTGGAAATAACGATTGAACTTATCACAAATTTCACTCTCTTCTTCTCTAATTTCAGTTCCATCTAATTTCTGTTCAGTACTTTCACCATTATCTTTGAAAAAAAGCCAAAATTTTTGGGGGGAATCTTTTAGAAAGTTAGCAAGTGTTTTATAAAAAAATTTTGCTTACAATGCCTCAGTTCTGTTTTTAGGTTCCTTTTAGCAGCTGAAACTTCAGCTATCGTAGCTTTCCCTTTGCACAGTCTTTTTATCTTGCGTTTCATATGAATAATATTTCTATTTATCCATGGATTGCGTCGTTTTGTTCTTTTTGCCCGTGTGGATATAAAATTATCTATACAGTGCTTTACTGTTTCCTTAAAACGCCTCCACAGCTCTTCAACAGATTCCGTTTCTGACACACTTTGAAAATCATCAAGTGACATTTCTAAATAATCAAGAATAGATGTGTCATCTGCATGGCAATAATCTTTAACATAAGTATACATATATGATTTTGTTCTGACACAGCTGCTACAGATCACATTCACAGAGATCAGTTTGTGATCAGATGTGCCACATTCTACTGATGTATCACATTCATACACTTTACTAGAGATAACAACCAAGTCCAACAATGACTGCGACGTAAGAGTAACTCTTGTATGATCTTTTACAATTTGTCTCAAGTTATGAGATTTTCAGGTTTCTTTTTTGCGCTGTGGTAGTCTTCGTTTTAGACCGAAGGAACGACCACATCTCCACTGTTTCGACAGATTTCACTTTGTGGAACTGGCTGCATTTTATTAGTGAGACATGAACATCAAAGTACGGTAGAAAACGCATTTATTCACTGTTTAATCCCTCCCATTGCTTAGGTTTGCACAGGTGTCACATCGGGTGTCTTATTTTTTTTTTTTTTGTCCTTTACAAGCACGCCCTTGTGATCGCTGTACAGCGGTAGACAGTCAGTGGGGATCCGACGCGTCCCATCCCCCGCAACACGCTAGAAATGCCGTCGCCTGTGGACACCGACGTGTCCCCTCCCCCGCAACGCGCTAGGAACGCCGTCGCTCGTGGATGCCGACGCGTCCCATCCCCCCCCAACGCGCTAGGAACGCTTTCACCCGTGGACGCCGTCGCGTCTCATCCCCCGCAACGCACTAGGAACGCCGTCACCCGTGGACACCGTTGCGTCTCATCCCCCACAAGTAGCGCCATTTGGGCCAGCCAATCTGCCGCGAATACACAGCTTCGCTGTGGTCACCTCCTCCCCCCAGCGCGCACCCTCTCATTGGTTGCTCCTCCCCCAGCGCGCCTCTCCTCCTCTGCTGGTCAGGTGACCTGTCCTATATATTGTCACAATATGCTATGGCCCTCTACTATGACATGTGTGTCATGCATTTTCTAAACGAATGTTGGAACAATACATGGCAGAGCTTATTAGCTGAGTCGGGGGCAGGATAATCAGCATACAGGTAACCGGGGCACACAAAAGTGCTGCTCTGTATGAAGCATTCATTAGGATATTTAAGCATAACAGAACTTTATTACCATTGCTGATATGGCCACCTGCCAGCTTTGCACCTAGCTGCTATTTAAATGGCACAGCATTTTATTTGGCAGGTACTGTGCAGATCAGCTAGTGTGCACAGAGCTGAAATGGTGACAGTTATGCACTTAGACTGTGCTAAAGCACCCTACTGGTGTTTTCTGTTTTTCTGAAGACACAAAACGTTAGCAGCCGCTCATGCTCTGGCACCACCGTCACAGTATGTGCGGCATGCAGAATATGCAGAATGTGTGCAACTTGCCAAGCAGGTGATGCATTGTGTCAAGGAGCAGTGTTGTACCCTCATAATAGCTCGTGAGGCCTATGTAATTCTGTGGGTAAAATACTCTTTGCAGGTCGGTATGACCGGATGAGGTCACCGTTTGCATGGGACCTAGTGACGAGGAATCTTTTTGCCATGGCACTGTCAGGAATGCTCTTCTTGGTGCTAACTCTGCTTCTAGAGTTCAACTTTTTTTTGAAGCCAAAGTGAGTGAAAACTATTCTCTTCTTAGCCTCGTATATGAAAAATACCCTTTGTGTACATCTGTGTGTATGTGTGGGGAGGTTACAGTGCTAAATTAAAATGTGTATTGGTGATCTCTAATCTTCATATACATATATAGTCTATGTCAGCAGTCAAAGTGATATATCCCCAGAAGTATTCAATAGAGAATACGGTCCTTGGATTATTCATTCATGTTGAACTTGTCTAGTATAACATATCGATGTCATTACAAAGCAAATTTCTACAAGATGTGTTGCCATATATTAATGTTTTGGCTGTGGTACATTAATGACAAGTCAACAATGAAAAAAATGTTGAAGCATGATTTCTTGTAAAAATTTATTCAGTAGCAGAGTCTGCAGTAATTTATTGCAACATACTGTTAATTACAACTATATGTACAGTCGACTGATTCTTTAGCAGTACCATGCGAGCCTTGACTGGCCGTCTGGTCAGCGCCTTCTAATGGCATGAACTGACACGAACTGTCGCTTCACGCTGTTAGAAGGCGCAGCAAGGTTTGGGTACGGGCTAGTTGGTGTTCCATTGCAAACTTGACTTACAGTGCATACATAAACAAAGGGACAGCAAGAATGACGAAGGCGCAGACCAGCCAGCCAGTCAATGCTCGCATTGTACTGTTAAAGAATCAGTCGACTGTACATTCAAACCCAGCAGTGATGTAGCCAAAAAGCTAAGGTGAGAGGGATTCTCTATCAGCTAAGACCACCCCTCCCAGGGATTGATTTTTTTTTTCTTCCTTTTTGCCTCTTCTCTCTCAATTCTGGATGTTTCTGTTTGCTCAAACTCAATCTGAAGTCATGCCACCTCATAACGGTTCTGATAACCCAGGCATCGCTTTGGACTGCAGAACTTGCTTAATGTTGTCACCAAAGTCCTGTTTTTTCACTGTTCACAGTACAACCATAACAGTACAACCATAACAGTACTGACGTGCAACTGATTCGGGTTGAAGCAGACCGATGAGACATCCTCCGAATGAGTTTGGAACGTAACAAAGCCATTTATAAGGATACAAAAGCACGAATTCTCGTAAATTCAGAAGTGTGCTTCATAGTCTGATGCTTTTATCTGCAGAATCATGCTGTGTTTATTGCAATGGGCATGCATTGAGCATTTCATATGGCCACATTCAGACATGTATGTTTTAGACCACGGATATGCATTGCTACTTCCTTATGTTTATTTTTCGTTTTTGGGAAAGAGGGGATCTTAGCTCTATGGCAGCACACAGCTGGCTGAGAACCCCTTTTTATCCAGATTACGTTGCACATGCATTCATGTTTTCTTTTCGTTTTCTGAGTTGGTTACAGTACATGTATATCTAAGAGTGCTGTCAAAATCGATAGCTTAATTTTTGGCCCTGTGGACTGGTTTGGCCAGGCTGTAAATGATTAATGCTATGGAGCCAGATACCCGCTGCAGTAGTTTAGTGGCTACGGCATTTCATTGCTGAGCTTAAGGTTGCGGGTGCGATCCCAACTGCGGCAGCTGCATTCTGATGGGGGCAAAATGAAAAAACGCTTGTGTACTTAGATTTAGGCTCGTGTTAAGAACCCCAGCTGGTCAAAATAAAGCCGTTGTCCCCGACTACGGGGGTGCCTCATAATCATATGATGGTTTTGGCACATAAAATCGGAGAATCAAATTAATTAGCTATGGAGCCGGAGGATCTTTCCAGCTGGGTGGTTGCTGAAAATTACAAATACACTCTAAATGAAGCCATTTCTTCCTTTTTCATTAAATTGTCATTTAGTATGGGCATTGGAGTTCTTAGGTCCCTACACTAGACAGAAAACCACACAGTGATTTCCAATCACTTAGCACATTGGCACCGCTTCCATGGTGGTTCAGTGAGATCTGTCTAGCTGATGTGGTTCCTCGGAGAACACAGATTGGAACCTTTGTGCTATTAGTATTTGTGCATATAAGCATGACATAGTGTTAGTTACACTGATGACCAGCACACCAGTGGTGCACACCAGTGGTGTGCACCGAGCCACTTTGGTTGCAGTGCCACCACAATACTTTTTATTAGTCAGTGCCTCATCAGCATGCATGCACTGTGCTGGCCACCCTGGCATTCTTTAGCATTTAGCTTTTGGCATTTTTTAGCAAATCAGTTCTGCAGAAATCTACAAGAGGAAAGAAGTTTTATGCAGAGGAAGAAATTGTCATCCTCCTCAGAGTGGCATAAAGCCACCCAGTGATAGGCTAAATTCGTCTAGCGGACATCACTCACATGATTGTTTGGCCGCACACTTCGCATCCTGTGGACATTCCTTGCATGTGCATAAGGGATATCATGGGGAAATGCTGGGTACAGTGCACAGGACATGCCAGGGCATTTTTCATTGTTTACTGTATTGAATACAGTGTAGACCGCTTATAACGCAAGTCGCCGGAGTCACGAATATCTGCACTATAAGCGGTACTGCACTATAACCAAAACAACGATTTTCAAGCCCTGCACGTATGCATAACATGTAGACCAAGCATGTAGACATGGAGGAAAAATTGCCTTCCTCTATGTTAGGCACGCGGCCGACGCGCGTACCGAGTGAAAACGAAAACCGCAACCGCTGTGGAGAAAACCGCGGCCGCTATCGACGCGATCGTAGATGACGACTATGCAGTTACGAAAGCCCGCGGCCAACGCGGTGTTATGCGCGGTGGTAAACGCAAGAATACAAGCTTTAAAGACACAAATAGGCTCAAAGCGTTCCGGCGTTGCTGTCATTCACGTACGATTTCAACTGATGGCTGTGGCAATGTGGACTCTGCCGCTTCGGTTCGGTTGGACGCTAGCACTGTTCTTGCTCTTTTGCGTCACACATTTGCGGCACTCCTCGCTCACCAAGCTCCGAAAGTAGTCCAAATTAACCGATGTGCGGCCAAATAAGTCCAAATTAACGAGAGTTTGATTGCATTGAATAATGTTTATGCCGGCTGGGAGCACGCACCTTGTTGAGAAGCGTGCTCGCTGCCACCTTTGTCGGCGAAATAACCGGTATTTCGTCTCACGCGGCTGCACTATAAGTGGTATGCGTATACATGGAGTTCTATGGGAGGGTAAACGTGAGTCGGAAAAGGCCGCATTGTAGCCAGTTCTACATTATAAACGGTTACGTTATAAGTGGTCTATACTGTATTATGTTTGTAGCAGACGCTTTGTTACAGATGCAATGGGCAAAATGCCTACAAAGTAGAACTGGGCGATTGATCGATTAACCTTCCGATTAATCAATTGGAGGTTTAATCGCAAGTTTTTTTTAGTGTGATTATTGCTTAGCCCACATGACCAAAATCAGGCAAACAGCTGCATTGATGCCCACACTTCTCTTGCTAAACAGCAAGGAAGGGAATGAGTTCCAACTGCACAAATGCATGTGTGCTGCAATTGTGGCAATATCTGTTGGAATGTTTAGTTTTCCTATTTCTCTTTGTGTGCTACAGTACACATGTGATCTAGAATGTCCATTTGTGCAGAGTGTTGTTCAAGTAATAATAAAGGCAACTGTCGATTAAATTAGCGCAGTTTTTTGCTTTCTTTAAAGTGTATGTGTCATGACAAATCACCGACATTGATTTTTTCCCCACTTCTGTGCATAAATCCGCAACTCCAGTTAATCGATTAAATAACCGATTAATTGATTAAGTAATCGATTAAAAGGCACCAATCAGCTAGGAGCCAAATTTTTAATCAATGCCCTGCCCGACTACAAACGAAGGTCAGATACATCACGTGCTCATGTTATACACACACGTGCGCTTGCAGAAGTGCAGTGTACTCATTCTTCTAGGCCTTCCCTCATACACAAGTGGCATATTCAACTTACTGATGCCTTTAAAGTAAATGACACCAGAAACTACGCAAACTACAACCTATGAGCTGTGAACCATGAACTATGTGCTGCAGACTTGATAGCTCTGGATTATAGTTCGAACTTAGAAAACATAGTTCCGTCATGAGGAAACTGAGACAGAGCCTCTGGGAGGATAGCTATTCATGTATAAGTCAAAAAAGGTCCATGTGTATGTCACAGCTGTCCCCAATTTGTCGTTGGCGCGAAGTCGATCGACGGGGTAGACAAGCTGGTTGGTCGTTCCGTACTCAAGCGAACACAGTGAAGAGAGTCAGAGTCGGGAGTAAACAAAAAAAAAACAAGATATTTATCGGCTGATAAATACACACAAATTAATAAAATACAATAATAAAAAAACACAAGACATACTAACACACCTGAACTTAATATAACACAATGATGAAGGCCAATAACTACGAGCAATTAACAGTAGATATACAAATGAAACAGTGCGAGGATCAAATACAGAAGAATACACTTAACAGTATTTCACTAAAGCAAAGTTCAAAAGAAATAAAAGTTCAAAAGAAAAACAAATGGTGTCATACGAATGGCCGGGCAGCAGCAGCAAGTCCATAAACCGTGAAGTCGGTGCACAAAGCTTTCCCGAAGAATGCTGGCGGTCTGATCTTGTCGAGGTGGATGCAAATTGCTGGGCTGGGTTTCCCGGGAGTCTAGATTTGACGTCTTCTCTCAAGCAGGTTGAGCTAACTTGAGGCGAACGACCGTGAGCTTCGTTGCAGACGTTGGTTTGTCGTCTCCTACGTCAACTAGTTCCTCAGAGTTCCGACGTGGCCAGGCGGCCCAGTCAATACTGGACGGCACTAGCCCCCCGACGGCTTCTCAGCAGCGCATGGGTTCAGCTTCTAGACTAATCAGCAGGGCCCAAAACCTGCACTTAAATAGCCTCTCCTTTCCCTAGTTCCCTATGTAGGGAAACTGCCGGTATGTAGAGTTCTCCTAATTCATGGCTTCTAGCTCCCAACATTCTTGGCCGCGCCCTTTTCACCATGGACGAAAAGCGGCAGATTCTCCTCTCTCCCAAGGTCAAGGGTCAAGGTCGAGCCCGGCATACCACGCGGACGTACACGCACACTTCTGGGTCCGTAATCGGCGTGTCGCGTCTCGAATCGAGATGGCACCCCGTGCGGCCACGACGCTTTTGACGCCCATAATTCGGCATGTCGATGTCGAGTAAATTATACGCTGCACAGTCAGGAGCCCACGTTTTTGACGCCCGTAATTCAGCGTGTCGTTAATCAGCGTCCAAACCATTCGAAAATATGCCGCTCCGTGACAGTGCAATATCCTTGTGATGTCCGTGGTAGTGTATGTGAAATTCAATCTCCAGCGGATATCTTATTTGTCTCCAAAATGATGCACATATATTGGGTGATGATGTGGGTGTCCCACGGATAAAGTAATTTCACTGGGTACAAAGAAAGTTCATATGGATTTCTTAGAAAGAAAGCTTAGCAGTTGAAGAAAAGTTAGTCCTGGTCCAGGGATCAAATGCAGGACCTACACCTTTCTGGGGCACTTGCACTGCCATCTCGGCTTAGAAGGAGGCTAGCAGATGGTAGCATGAGGCTGAATTAATTGACCTGAAGTGCTGGAATACTGAATAGCAAATCAGTTCTGCAGAAATCTGCTAGGTGGAATCTTGTAACTTCAGCGTCGCGCAGCTGTAGTCTCTAGCCTACTAGTTAACTTAGGTGGTAGGATGACTGCTCTGGAAAGGTGTCGGTCACAGGTTCAATCTTTGGACAAGGCAAAGCTTTATTTATTATTTTATTTATTAAAGCTTTATTTATTTATTTATTTATTTATTTATTATTTATTTATTTATTTATTTATTTATTAAATTGCGAAGCTTTATTTTTCAGAAACCTGTTTTTAGCTTTGTACTACTCTCGCGAGGATGACAACCTTTCCCTTTCTTGGCCAGTTTAAAGTCATAAAAATTTTGTTGAAATCAAAAAGTAGTCTGGACCCCCCTTTAACAGTTCTTATCTGAACACACCCAGTGGTCACAGGGTTAAAATGTGTGCCAGCCATTCTTGTGCTTGGTCAAAAGAGCTCTATGATGTTTTACAGACCTCCATTAAGTGTACATTTGCTTATGAATTGCAGAAAGGTAATTGTGCCTGAGGCTCTCAATGTTTCTGAAGATGAGGATGTCCAGAATGAAAGAAGACGTGTTCTTAGTGGGAAAACAGATTCTGCAGCACTTTGCCTTGTGAACCTGACAAAGGTAACTTTATGCAGTCCTATAAAGACTACATTTTTTCTGTGATTGGTATATTTAAAAACTTTTTTAATGCCTTCATCTTTTTCTTTCTGTGTGCTTTGTGTACGTATGTATGCAGATATACCACACTAGGAAACTGGGCAAGCACTTGGCTGTTGACCGGCTGTGTCTGAGGATTCCAAAGGGGGAGGTACCATTCACTTATTTTATTTCTTTACTGTGGCCGAATGATGAACTGCTTTATATAGCTTTTATTAGTGACTGTGCAAGCACATTAACTAGTTTGTGGGACTCAGTAGACAATAAAAATTATGGTCGCTTAGCGCAAACAAGGAAGGACGGAAGGGGACAAGGGCAGCGACCCCTTCCCTCCTTCCTTGTTTGCGCTAAGCGGCCATAATTTTATGGTCTACTGAGCAATATTGTTACACTGCTCTGCACAATATCAAGGAAGTGGAGCACGAGCTTGAGGGCTCAAGAAGACGACGCTTCAGTGACTGACTGGTTCGGTCAATCATTGTCAATCGTGTAAATATTGTAAATATATTTTCCCGTCATGCTTCTTCCCTCCGTCACAGTATGAACCGACTAGCCCAGCAACATGTACTTCTAGTTTGTGTGAGATTACCTGCTGTTGAATTTGGTTTGTATCACACATATTCTGTAAACTGGAAATCTCATGAAACCAGGGCTGGTTCTGGGGGTGGGCAACCTGTGCTGGGCAGGTCGCTCTGCCTTATTCACTCATACCTATCTAATCTGTGGCAAGACTTGCACATTAAGTTGCCAATTCTTTTCACAGTGTGGTATATTTTTTACCAGAACACTGCACAAAAGACAAGAGGATGTAAGAAAAAAGGCAGCAAACCATCATTCTTTCTCTCCACCTCTTAAGTATCTTGTGTGTGATGCTCCGATCTAAGATGAACCACCACCAACTAGCTCTAATGTGTATTCTCTTCATAAAATGTGACCATTGCAATGCCTGCAATGCAGGCATTGCAGGTGTCAGCAAGCGTTTGGTGTGTTGCGACACCATGGACCCGAGCACATGGAGGTTGGACCCTCCCGTGTTTAACCATGTGTGACTTAGCCGTGTCCGGGAAAAGGGGATCGGGAGTTTAGCCGATGCTGAGTGTTTGGACCTTTAAGGCCCTTTGGCAGAGGCAACACACCCCTTTGGCCTCGGCTTCACATAGACGGCACCCCTGGACTGACTCATCCGGGGGAAATTGGTAGTTGCCTTTTCCTGCCCTTCTCCTCAATCTTCGTCTTTCTCTCTCACTTTCCATCTCTCTTGTCTTCACTTCACTTTATTTTACGTCCAATTTTCCAGATAGCAAGGGCTAACCTGGTATAGTTTATCCAACCTTGGATCTACAGTCGAGTCCCGCTACAATGAAATTCACGGAACACGCGAAAAATTTCGTTGTGGCGGAACTTCGTTGACGTGAAATTGGTATGTATTACGTACGCCAAACGGCAAAGCCGTGAACGAAACTGAAACCATTGTCCGGGAAATCTTTGCGATGGCATTGGCGCAATGGTAGAGACGTACCGAAGGCGGTCAATAAAGTGTCAACTTCACGAGAGAATGCATTTCGGGCTGCTGTTATAGCATTTTTCGTACATTGTGGCCACGCCTAACCCAACGCGCGTGTCCGGCTGATCGCGAAACACTCATTTTGCGGCACATGCACCATCGCAATGAAGTGCTTTGAATTATCATAATTTCACTGCATATTTATGACAAAGTCAGCAAGCTTGGCAAGCTTACGCTTACCAAAAGTTTTATTTCCAGAAGTCTGTCAGCCTGGATTTCTTACGCTTCACGGCAAGCAAAGGTGTTACGCGAGTCTCACAATTCGTTAAAGGAGCCATCGCAATGTCATTGTCGTGGGCTCTGATAACTTTTCTGATGAGGTCAAAAGGCTCCATTACTTTCAAAGCAATCACCGGAGTCAGTGTGTCTAGCAGGTTGTTATTTTCCCCAGACGATGAGACGTTGGCATCATGTTGACAACAGGCGCTGTATCTTGAAAGTGATCTGCGACGTGCACAAAGTGCACGCCCGTGCGGGCCTCATCTTCAAAGCAATCTACGATGTGGCCAAAGTGCAACTAGTGCTGGTAGAGTCATGTGCACTGTACTTTCCATGTTTAGTTCGCGTTGAAGCAAGAGACGGCACTGAGGTCAATTCGCTCACTGCTATTGCCACGCCTTCTCACTCCAGCGTGTTGACACTGAGTTTCCGCGGTCATCGAGCAAGATGTGCTCATGTTTACTGGTGCGCGCGTGTAATACCGTGCTTGGTAATTTATTCCGTAAGCGAATGTTCACAAGTTTATACGGCCGATAAAACTACTATCCTTAGTTCGTATAGCTGTCTACTAATCTGCTATCACAATCGATGCTTCGCCTTTCGGGCGAAAGTGCGAAACTTTTTTCTTCCGCTTTCTGCCTCGGCGATCATATGTGCCTTCTCCTCGAGAGAGAGAAGTTTACGACTCTTTGTTGGCTTAGCCATTTTGACCGGACACACACCACAGGCGTGTGATGACCATGCATGGCTATGGATTGCAGTGGCTCAAATCGGTACTTTGAATTTGATTTAGTTCGCGAAAACCTCGTTCAAGCGAACATACGATTGTTACAGCTTTGGAAGGGCCTTCTTATTTGACTACTCGGCAGTTCCAATTTCAATTCAGTCCCAATTTCGTTCTCGAAAAGTTTGTTGAAGCAGAAATACCGAATAAAATGCCTTCGTTATGAAGATACTTTTTTTGTATTACTTTTTATGGGCAGCTGACGGGGAATTGCAAAATCTTCGTTGTGGCGGAAATTTCGTTGTAGCGGTGTTCGTTGTAGGGGTATTCGACTGTATTATAGGTCATAGTAGCTACGTACAGCTGGCATCTACGTATCCTTCGGGTCTCATAGTGTCCCTTGGTTGGGCTCAGTGGTGGGCGGCTGTCATAGTTGCCGCAATCAAAGGAATTATTTCTGGCATTAAGCACCTTTCCCCTACTGCCTGATTGACCTCTTTCAAAAAGAAGGCGTACCGAAGAAACTCAAGTTTTTTGTCCAACACAAGGAATCCTTCCCGCACTACCATGTTTCACATAGTCAGTGCCCCGAAAAGACATAAATTAGTGTAGGCATGCAAAAAAAATAATGATATTGCCCAGCCCCATGGAGGAAGGAAGCCCTAGGAGAGGCCCTGGCCAGCACGAACGTATTGGAGAAGGTGTGGCGGAAGTCACGTGCTGTTTTTCGCAAAGGATCACTGGGACGGGTACCCCAAATGTCCACGTTGCTATGGCAACCACGCTCCTGAAGCTGTCGCTGCTGCTCTCGGTCTCTGAAAAGTGAGATAAGATTTTTCCACCGGTGTCTTTCCCGCACCACCTTTTGTTCGCGAGAAAAGCTGGCTTTGGAGTGTTGTGTGTAAGCTTGAAAGTTGGGTTTTGGGTCTGTGAGTGTGAGTGTCGGCCAGCAACAGATACACTCAAGCAATCACGGCTCAGGTCTTTGTCGTCTTCTTCAACGTGCCACGGAAAAACACAGGAGCGCGTCTGTTTCACTAAAACTGCTACAGAAGTTTTTTAGGCTTTGTTTAGACGCGCGTCAGGCGCACACACTTCTGGCAGGTCGTAACAATGCAAGTTCAAAGTTCGCGCCCATCTGCTCCGACGAGCTACAGAACCCCTGATTGGAGGTGCAAAGAGAGGTGGCACACCAACATGGCTGCACTTCCGGCTTCAAAAAAGTGACGTCAGGGCCTCTCCTGTTTTGTTTCCTTCCTCCATGGCCCAGCCCGCACCACCTAAGGCCCCGAAAAAGACAGTATGAACCCTTTTTTCTTTCATCATTGTGAAAGTTCTCACGGACACACTGGGTCCTGGATACAAAGTCACTAAAATGGTTAGCAGCAACCTGCTACTTGAGGTACGCGACAAGCTCTAACATGAAAAGATCCAAATCTCGTGGCTTTTGATGATGTTGAAGTCACAGTAACCACCCATCAATGAACACATCAGGAGGTGTGATACCAGATGATGATCTCTTGAATCTGAGTGAAGAGGGACTACTCGAGGGATGGAAGGAGCAGGATTTTGTCAAAGTGCGAAGAGTAACGATCAAACGCGACAACAGTGAAATTGCTACAAAACATCTCATTCTCACCTTTGCTACGAGTGTAATGCCAGAAAATCTTGAAGCAGGGTACACAAAAACATGAGCAAGACCGTTCATCCCAAATCCACGTAGATGTTTAAAATGTCAAGGATTTGGCCGTGGCTCGCAAAGCTGCCGAGGCCGGTTAACTTGTGCAAAATGTGGTGGACCAGAACATGATTCCTACAACTGACTGGCATGCTCCACTGTGCGAACTGCAACGGTGGTCATGCCACATACGAGGTGTGTTCAAAAAGAAATCAAATTTTTAAATAGGGCGCCAACCTCCAGAGGGAGCGTGCAGAGGCTACTGAGCGCACGTAGCAGCAGGTTTAGACAACAAACTGCCATTTGCAGTGTTTCGCTCTGACCGTTAGTTGGCGAGCTACAGCTGCTGAAGTGAGCATGTGCACAAGCTGTTCGCCGGATTAGTGCCAAAGTTAAAATGGGCCCTGCGGAGTGCCTTTATTTTAATCATTTTTTTTTAATCTATCTCTTCTTAAGAACATCATAGCAGGCGATGAGACGTAAGTTTACGGCTATGATACTGAAACGAAGGTGTAGTCTTCGCAGTGGATGACCCGCGGTGGTTGCTCAGTGGCTATAGTGTTGGGCTGCTGAGCACGAGGTCGCGGGATCGAATCCCGGCCATGGCGGCCGCATTTCGATGGGGGCGAAATGCGAAAATACCCGTGTATTTAGATTTAGGTGCACGTTAAAGAACCCCAGGTGGTCCAAATTTCCGGAGTCCCCCACTACGGCGTGCCTCATAATCAGATCGTGGTTTTGGCACGTAAAACCCCATCATTTTTCGCAGTGGATGGGCTCTTAAAGAGTCTTCTCGTCCAAAAAAGTGCGCATGAGTCGGTCAAAGATCAAGGTGATGTTGGTTGTGTTTTTTTACTGCGAAGGCATTGTTCATCAGGAATTTGAACCACTTGGTCAGATGGTAGATAAGGAAGTTTGCCAGGGAATTCTAGCGCATTTGAGGAATTCTGTGTGCAGTAAGAGGCCTGAATTGTGGCAAAACCAGACTTCGATGTTGCATCATGACAATGTGCCGGCTCACAATTTGCTCCTTGTCCGCAGCTATTTAGTAAAACATCCCACTCCCGTTCTGCCCCACCCACCGAATTCTCCGGACCTAACACTAGCAGACTATTTCCTGTTTCCCAAACTTAAAACCACGTTGAAAGAACGTCGTTTCCAAACCATAAGAGGAGATTCAGGACAATGCGAGAAGAGACCTGCGCGCCATCCCAGAAATTGCGTTCCAGGAGGCTTTCCAAAAATGGAAGAAACGATGGGAACAGTGCATTGCTAGTAGAGGGGACTACTTTGAGGGGACAGTGCTTAAAATGTTGTACAATAAACAATAAAGGTGCTATAGCAAAAGTTCGGTTTCTTTTTGAACACACCTCGTATTCCCAATCACGTCCTACGTGGAAAAAAGAAAAAGATATCATTACACTGAAAGTTAGGGAAAACAGCTCGTTTCAAGAAGCGTCGAAACGTGTTTCATTCATTCATACCGCAGGGTATGCTGATGCAGTGCGTAAGGGTGCAACGCCGCAGCAGGCTCTGGCATCTGCCCGGCCCACAAAGAGTGGGGCCGCGGCAGTTCCACGAGCCCCCTTGGCGACAGCATCGCTGTCCCTGAAAGAGGGCCCATTGACCTTCGGGTTGTTGGGCTCCAAGGCCTTGTCTGTCTAGGTGAAGCCTTCACAGCAAGCACACCGCTCCCAAGGCGCACGTCCAGCACCTCACAAGAGGCAGTGGACGTTACTCCTAGCCAGACGGCGTAGCCAGCGCCGAAGGGCTGCCATCAGTCTCATGACTGCGGCAAGAAAGACAAACCCCGCATTCATCATCATCATCATCATCAACCTATATTTTATGTCCACTGCGGAACGAAGGCCTCTCCCTGCGATCTCCAATTCCCCCTCTCTTGCGCTAGCGTATTCCAACTTGCACCTGCAAATTTCCTGACTTCATCATCCCGTCTGGTTTTCTGCCGACCTCGACTGCGCTTCCCTTCTCTTGGTATCCATTCTGTAACCCTAATGGTCCACCGGTTATCCATCCTACGCATTACATGGCCTGCCCAGCTCCGTTTCTTCCGCTTAATGTCAACTAGAATATCGGCTATCCCCGTTTGTTCTCTGATCCACACCGCTCTCTTCCTGTCTCTTAACGTTAGTCCTAAGATTTTTCGTTCCATCGCTCTTTGTGCGGTCCTTAACTTGTTCTCGAGCTTCTTTGTTAACCTCCAAGTTTCTGCCCCATATGTTAGCACCAGTAGAATGAAATGATTATACACTTTTCTTTTCAACGACAGTGGTAAGATCCCAGTCAGGATTTGGTAATGCCTGCCGTATGCACTCCAACCCAATTTTATTCTTCTGTAAATTTCTTTCTCATGATCAGGGTCCCCTGTGAGTAATTGACTTAGATAAATGTACTCCTTTACAGACTCTAGAGGCTGACTGGCGATCCTGAATTCTTGTTCCCTTGCCAGGCTATTGAACATTGTCTTCTGCATATTCATCTTCAACCCAATTCTTACACTTTCTCGATTAAGGTCCTCAATCATTTGTTGTAATTCGTCTCCATTGTTGCTGAATAGGACAATGTCATCTGCAAACCGAATGTTGCTGAGATATTCGCTGTTGATCCTCACTCCTAAGCCTTCCCAGTCTAAGAGCTTGAATACTTCTTCTAAGCATGCAGTGAATAGCATTGGAGAGATTGTGTCTCCTTGCCTGACCCCTTTCTTGATAGGTAACTTTCTACTTTTCTTGCGGAACCCCGCAATACAGGGCCCTTATGTCAACCTAAGCACACAGCCTAATTACTTTTCCTAATATGGGTACACAAATATTACAGTGGAACGTCAGGGGACTTACCCACAACCTTGACGATGTTAAAGAACTTTGCGAATTTGCTCCAAAGGTGCTGTGTGTTTGAGACATACCTGAAATCAACACAAACAAACTTCCTCAGGCAGTATGCTAGTTTCCGCAATGTCGCTGTCGGCTCGTCGGGCGGTGTGGCTATTAAAATTGATGAGGGCGTAGCCTGCCAGCAGTTAAAACTCCGAACGCCCCTTGAGGCAGTTGCTATCTGAGCGGTGCTGTTCGATAATCTAGTCACCACCTGTTCTTTATACACCCCTCCTAGTTATCAACCTTTTAAAACTGAATTTCAGAGCTTCATCAATGAACTTTCTGAGCCCCATACATAGTTGTTGTTGATGTAAACGCTCATAGCCCCCTATGGGGTGACTTCCGTTGCGATGCGCGAGGGCGCCAAATAGAAAATTTTCTGTTTTCTTCAGGTGCATGTTTACTTCATAAGAATGAACCAAAGTACTGTTACGCTGAGGGGTTCTTTCTGAGGGATCCAGCAGATGACTTGCCTTGGGCGATCCCTATCATCTTGCACGCTTGTGTCATAGCTGCCGCCAGCTGCTTGCGGGTCGTTCATGTCCGTGTTTTCAGGCAGTAGTCCTACCAAGCGCCGGCTTCGTCGGAGGGTGCGTAGAAAAAGGTTGTCCAGAGCGGTTACCCAGCACCGTCCACCAAAGTTGTTAGGGATGAGATGGGTTTATTTACAAGATGATCGAGGGGACGTACAGACGAGATCGCAGGCAGTAAGCGTCTTCTAACACACGCACAGTTCTTCAATCTCGTCTTCTTCAGCTCCACCGCGCAGCGTAACAGTACTACAGTGTTACACACAAAACATACTCCTTTATAGACTTAAGCGTAGTGTCGAGTACACGTATGCCACACCTCAAGTGGAGCATTATTAGGAATCCCTATGGAAGTGACCACTTCCTGATAGTTCTGAATCAAACAAAACGGGATGTTTACTCCCCGCATTTTCCCAGCTCGAAAGGACTCGAAGACATTGCTGCTCTTAGAGTAGACGATTCTGTGAAATATTTAACATGTGTAAGGAAGAAGAAGTGCCGGTTAGTCAGGTGCATCTCCGGTGTATGAACTACGACGAAGAAGTGCCGGTCGGTCAGGCGCATCACCAGCGCTTTTACGCACGGGGCTTGTCCTGACTGCTCGCAGGGTTCTGACTGCCGCACCGAGTTCGACCTCTCAATCCTGTCAATAAACACCTTGACATTTGGTGGAGAGTGCTGGGTACGACTCCATCAACGCTGGAACTTCGCAGCCGAACCCTTCAATCATCTCGGCCCATGCCGGACGATCCAGCCCAGTCTTCTCGAACCATGCCTGACGATCCAGCCCAAGAAGCAGCAGTCACGGCACCAACTGTCATCTGTCCTGGCGTGCAGCGTCAGCGGGATCCTGCGATTTTTGCGGGTACCGGTGATCAGGACGTCGAGGACTGGCTCGCCTCGTACGACAGAGTCAGCAGGCACAACCACTGGGACGATAGGGATAAGCTCAACAACGTAATTTTCTACTTGAGCCACGTTGCGCACTTGTGGTATCGGAACCACGAATCCGACATCTCGACATGGTCGGCGTTCAAGACCAACTTCACGGAAATCTTTGGTCGCCCTGCCGTACGTAAACTTCAGGCCGAACAACGCATGCGCGGACGCGCCCAGCAACCAGGTGAGAATTTCACCAGCTATATCGAAGACGTCGTTAATCTGTGCAACAGAGTTGACGCAACGATGCCAGACGCCGATAAGATCCGGCATATCCTCAAGGGAATTGAGGACGACGCCTTCCAGATGTTGGTCGCCCGGAACCCGACCACAGTGTCTGTCGTCATTGCGCTGTGTCAAAGTTACGACGAACTTCGAAGGCAGCGAGTTGTCACACGACACCCGCCCTCAGAATTTGCCCCTGTCTCAGGTCTGACGCTAGGTGTTGACGAGTCGCCTCTAATGCACCAGATAAAGGAGTTCGTGCGCGAAGAAGTTGCTCGGCAGCTTTCCCTGGTGCCCTTTACGAACGCGCAACCACACTCCCCACTGACACGGGGGTTACAGACCGTCATCAAGGAGCAAGTCGCTGAGTGCCTGCCAGCTGCTATTCCACCGCCTACAGTCGCGGCGCCCTTGACATACGCTGACGTCGCTGCAAGGCCGCCCTTCGCTCCACGTCCACCTCGCCAAGCTGTTGCGCGACCGCCCCCGATTCCCTTCTCGCCGCCTGCACCACAGCTACCACGCCAGCCCAATCCTTGGCGCACAGCCGACAACCGCCCGATTTGCTACCATTGTGGTATTCCGGGACACGTTGCCCGCTTTTGTCGACGCCTTATGCAGCCTACTTATGATTACCGCCGACCCATGAACAGTTACGCCCCTCCACAGCTACAATCCCCTGTGCCACCAGATGAAACCCCTGTTCCCTACACTACTCGTCGTTCGCCATCCCCACGCCGCCGTTCCATCTCACCGATGAGACGCCGGCCAAGCCCTCTGCCTCAGGGAAACTAAGTGTCGCAGTTCCCGAGGCGAGAACTGCGTCCCCTTCGCTTTACCCAAGGCCTCGAAATCACCCCTGCAACGTAATTGAGGTATACGTCGACGGGATTCCAACATTCGCACTGGTCGATACGGGCGCAGCAATCTCGGTGTTAAGCGCAGGACTTTGCCGACGGATGGGAAAAGTAACGACGTCGCTTTCCGGACTGTATTTGAGTACTGCGAGCGCACAGCCTGTAGAACCTTTGGGAGCCTGCACTGCTCGTGTTGTCATCGCGGAATCTCTTCATGTCATTGAGTTCGTTGTCCTGCCGTCCTGCTCCCACGATGTCATTCTAGGCTGGGATTTCCTATCGTCTAACAATGCCATCATTGACTGCGCCCGCGCCGAGGTGGAGTTGTTCCCTTCCGCTGCAGCCATGGACCACGATCCTGTGACGCCTCCAAAAATGATTGTGGCCGAAGTTACCGATATCCCTCCTCAGTCCGCCGCCGTCGTCTCTGTGTCTTGCGTATCTGCACGTGACGCAACCGTCTTATTCACGCCATGTGACTTGTTCGCCCGTCGCCGTTCCCTTCCGCTGCCCTTTGCCGTCATCGCCATCAGTGCTGGCCGTGGTGTGATGTGTGTGTGCAATGTGTCTTTCCTGCCGGTTACTTTGCATCACGGAGAGTGCCTCGGTTATGCTGAAATTGTGGATTCTTCGATGCTCTTCGATGCTCCCGACACCGCGCATTTGACATCCCTCGCCGCGCTCGACAATGCGACTCGACCGCCGTTGGAGTGCTTCGAACCGTCAATCTCCGGTGATTTGACAACCACAGAACGCGCGCAACTTGTCAGCCTGCTACGCGAATTTGCCGCCTCCTTCGACTGCCATCAACCTTCTCTCGGCCGCACCACCACAGTGTCGCACAGCATCGACACCGGTTCGCACGCCCCACTCCGGCAGCGTCCTTACCGTGTCTCAGCTTCTGAACGCCGCGTCATCGACGAACAAGTGAGCGATATGCTTCGGCGTGGCGTGATTCAGCCGTCCCATAGCCCGTGGGCATCACCTATTGTCCTCGTAAAAAAGAAAGATGGTTCTATTCGATTCTGCGTTGATTACAGACGTCTTAACAAAATTACGCGCAAAGACGTATATCCCCTACCGCGCATAGACGATGCTCTTGACTGTTTGCAAGGTGCCGAGTTCTTTTCCTCTTTGGACTTGCGGTCTGGATATTGGCAAGTCCCCATGGCAGAGTCTGACCGCTCCAAAACCGCCTTCGTTACACCGGACGGATTATACGAATTTAATGTCATGCCATTCGGCCTATGTAATGCGCCCGCTACGTTCGAGCGTATGATGGACAGTATCTTGCGCGGTCTCAAGTGGCACACGTGTTTGTGCTACCTAGATGATGTCGTTGTCTTCTCACCTGATTTCTCGACTCACCTCCAACGACTCAGAGAGGTATTAAGCTGTCTGACTAAGGCTCGCCTGCAACTTAACATGAAAAAATGCTTCTTTGCTGCTCGTAAGCTTACCATCTTAGGCCACGTGGTATCCAAAGAAGGCGTGCTTCCGGATCCTGCAAAACTCCGTGCAGTTGCCGAGTTCCCCAAGCCCACTAATCTGAAGACACTACGCAGTTTCGTCGGCCTCTGCTCCTATTTTCGCCGCTTTGTGAAGAACTTCGCCATGATCATCGCCCCTTTGACTCAACTGCTGGCTGGAGACAACGCCCTATCCGCCTGGTCGAAAGCATGCGATGACGCGTTCACGACCCTTCGCCATCTGCTCACCTCTCCTCCTATTCTGCGGCATTTTGACCCCGATGCCCCAACTGAAGTCCATACCGATGCTAGTGGAGTCGGCCTTGGGGCGGTTCTTGCCCAACGCAAAAGTGGTCTTGTGGAATACGTCGTTGCTTATGCTAGCCGCACGCTGACAAAGTCGGAGCTAAACTACTCTGTTACAGAAAAGGAGTGTTTAGCAATACTGTGGGCCCTTACGAAATTTCGACCTTATTTATACGGCCGCCAATTTGATGTAGTAACGGACCACCATGCGCTGTGCTGGCTCTCCTCATTGAAAGACCCCTCTGGCCGCCTCGCACGCTGGGCACTCCGTTTGCAAGAGTACGACATCCGGGTTGTGTACCGCTCTGGACGCAAGCACACCGATGCCGACGCTCTCTCCCGCTCGCCACTATCACCTGACCCTGATCCTGACCGTCTTTGCCCACTCAACTTTGTCCTCTCAGCACTTGCCATCGATGACATGCGCTCTGAGCAGAGCAAGGACCCGTGGATTTCTTCGCTTTTGGAGTTTCTATCTGATCCTACCACTGTTACGGCGTCTAGGACTCTACGGCGGCAGGCGCATCACTTTGTTATTCGCGACCAACTCCTATACCGTCGCAATTATCTCCCCGAGGGTCGGCAATGGCTCCTAGTAATACCGCGTCATCTTCGGGCTAATTTATGCGCATCGTTTCACGCTGATCCCCAATGTGCACACGGTGGCGTGTTAAAGACCTACACCCGCCTCAGGCTCCGGTATTACTGGCCTGGCATGTACAAGTTCGTTTGGAAGTACGTCCGCTGCTGCCTCGACTGCCAGCGCCGAAAGTCGGCCCCTACTTCCACGGCCGCACCCTTGCAGCCGCTTCCTTGCCCATCCCGTCCTTTTGATCGGGTCGGAATCGACCTTTACGGCCCGCTTCCTTGTACTGGTGCTGGCAACCGCTGGATTATCGTTGCAGTGGATCACCTCACACGCTATGCAGAAACCGCTCCACTTCCATCTGCAACTGCCCAAGATGTTGCATCCTTCATACTGCGGCGTTTTGTTCTTCGTCACGGAGCCCCTCGGGAACTTCTCAGTGATCGAGGCCGCGCATTTCTATCTGAAGTCGTGACGTCGCTTCTGAAGGAGTGTCACATCATCCACAGGACCACTAGCGCATACCATCCACAGACGAACGGGCTGACGGAGCGTTTCAACCGTACTCTTGGCGACATGCTCGCCATGTACGTCGCGTCCGACCATTCCAACTGGGACGCTGTGCTTCCGTTCGTCACGTTCGCCTATAATACTGCCACTCAAGCTACCACTGGTTTTTCTCCGTTTTTCTTACTGTACGGCCGTGAACCTTCCTGCACCATCGATACCATGCTCCCCTACCAGCCTGATTCATCGGAATGTGTTCCTGTGTCTCAAGCTGCGCAGCATGCTGAAGAATGCAGACAACTCGCCCGTTGTCTTACCACCGCAGATCAGACACAACAGAAGCTCCGTCGTGGTGGCTCTGTTCCACCAAGCTTCCCTTCCGATTCGTTGGTTTGGCTGTGGGTTCCACCTGTAGCTCCCGGCCTTTCTTCTAAGCTGCTCCCAAGATATCACGGACCTTACTGTGTAATTGCACAAACTTCCCCCGTGAATTATGTCGTCGAGCCTGTGTCACCGTCCTCTGATCAGCGCCGTCGCGGTCGCGAAACGGTTCACGTAGATCGGCTCAAGCCATTCTACGATCCCTCTATGTTACCGTATGCTTAGATCGCCAGGATGGCGTCTTTTTCTCCGGGGGACAAATGTAAGGAAGAAGAAGTGCCGGTTAGTCAGGTGCATCTCCGGTGTATGAACTACGACGAAGAAGTGCCGGTCGGTCAGGCGCATCACCAGCGCTTTTACGCACGGGGCTTGTCCTGACTGCTCGCAGGGTTCTGACTGCCGCACCGAGTTCGACCTCTCAATCCTGTCAATAAACACCTTGACACATGCTTTATTATTTACACTTCTACAAAATGTTTTAAACAACCTAATGGACTAGCTAATAAACGTCACATCCCCTGGTAGAACGACAAATGTCTGCATGCACGCAAAAATCAAAACAAAGCTTGGAAATTGCTTTGTAATTGCCCAACTGCCGAAAACCTCATCAATTTTAAACTGATAAAGTCAAGGAGCAGAAGAACACATCGACGTGCAAAAAGAGACAGTTGTGAAAGTATATATCAAGTATAAATGCTTACACGGATGAAACAGAAGTGTGGAACAGGGTAAATAAATTAAAATGCCGGCAGTCACACCATTGGTGAACACTTTGAACAAATGTCTAGTGCATTTCACTACACGGAAACTTTCGTGAGGTTCAAAGAATGTGCAGAGTGACAGCGCCTCGAACGCATGTCTGTGAAATGAGGCATGCAATCGTCCATTTAGCCTAGCTGAGCTTCAGTCATCTCTCAATTGTTGGAACAGCTCGGCACCAGGTGGTGACCGTATCATGTATGAAATGATTAATCACCTACACCCTGATACACAAAAAGCACTCCTCTCTCTTTTTAATGTGATATGGGCTGCTGGGTACATTCCATCTTCTTGGAAAGAAGCTATAGTAATCCCCGTACTTAAACAAAGCAATGGCCCATCCTTACCTAGCAGCTACAGACATATAGCTTTGGCAAGCTGTTTGTACAAGCTCTTTGAAAAGATGATAAACCGGCTCCTAATCTGTCCTAGAAAGCAACGGAATACTACATCCTCACCAGTGTGGTTTCCAAGAAGTTAGGTCGACAACAGACCACTTTGTCCGCATTGAGGCAAATATTAGGTATGCCTTCATACACAAACAGTTTTTCTTCTCCGTGTTCCTCAACTTATGCAGCTCTCTGAGCTCTCTGGTAATACATTACCTGTAAGCACAGAGCACAAGTTTCTCGGCATCATATTGGACTCAAAACTGACATTCATTCCGCATATCAAATACTTGTAGGCTAAATGCGTGAAAACAATGAATTTATTAACGCTTCTATCACATATAACATGGGGCAGTGACAGGAAATGCCTTTTGAACTTGTATAGGTGCCTTGTTGGCTCACGTCTTGTGCTTTAAAGATGTTGAATCCTGTTCACCATTTAGGAATCTGCCTAGCGACTGGGCCCGGACCTTCAGGACAAGCCCCGTACAAAGCCTTTATGTAGAAGCAAACGTGTGGTCACTCCATCTTCAGAGGTCATATGCCAGTTTTACATAATTCCTGAAAATAAATTCAAACTGTGAACATCCTTCCTATTTTGCAATAAATGATACCACATGTGCCACACTTTTTTCATAGCTGATCTACAGCAAAACATCCGTTCTCACTATGTGTGAGAAAGCTCAGTGAAGAAATGGGTACTCCACTACTTGAACATCACCTAATGACTCCAGCAAAGCTGCTACCGCCGTGGCAGTGGCAGCTGGTAGAATGTCAGACATCGTTTATCAAAGTCACAAAACATGCGCCAGATGCACACATTCAAATTCACTTTTTAGAACTGAAGTTGAAGTACTCTTGCCCTGAATTTTACACGGATGCATCAAAGCCACATGCTGGCATGTCATGTGGCAGTCGGTTCGTCCTTCTCGGAATCCGTTGTACTCCACCCTCAAACAAGCATGTTTACAGCAGAGGCCTATGCAGTACTATTGGCAATGAAATGCGTCAACAGACTAAAAATCCAAAAGGCTGTAATATTTACCGACTCTTGAAGCATTGTTACAACTTTAATGTTGCCGCAAAAACATAACAACCCTGTAATTAACAATCTCTATACACTTATCTGTTGTGTTTATGCATCTACACAACAAGTCAAAATTTGCTGGGTGCCTGGGCATAGAGGCACTGAGGGTAATGTTCTTGCTGACAATATTGCCACATCTATAACCACAAAGGCTGGCAGCACTTCCATAGTTATCCTCACCACATATTTGAAGCCCTTTCTACGGAACAAACTAAGGAGTTATTGGCAATGTACGTGGGACAGTGAAACGCTTCATAAATTCCACGTTATTAAGCCCGACTTCGGAAATTGGCAGCCTATAAAAAAATACAATGAACGGAGGTTATTTGTTGTTGTCTTAGAATAGGCCACACCTATGGCACACACTCCTATCTGCTAACTGGTGATGACCCTCCTATCTGCAGTAAATGTGGCGAGACACCGATGGTCCTTGACGGGTTTTTAGAGTGTCGGGAAGTATTTTCCTCTAGCATACAGACAACACATTCCCCTTCACCCAACAATATTTTTTGCCATATAACCACTTTTTGGCAGTAAGTTAGTTTTAGGTTTTTTACACAATACTGGTACATTGTGAGTTATCAGCCCCATAGATTCGTTGCACATCCTCTGACTAGAGGTTCCAGTTGCGATAACATTTGTGTAGAGCACGCGCCTCCCAGCCCTTGCATTCAAGGGCTCTTGTGAGGCACTAGAGCTACTGTCACCAATGTTTTACTACATCAACTTTTGTATGGGAACTTTTATTGTCATAGCACCCATCACTATTCATTGTCACCATTTTAATGCCTAAAAATTTTATGCACTTAACAGCAATTATTTTTGGGCCTCTTTACAGCCATGTTACATCTACCATTTGCAATTCATATTTGCATTGACAACTCATCACTATTTTGCATGGCAGTCTTTGGTCATCTTTGGCTCTTGCGCCAATAAACATCAATCAATCAATCAGTCAACATCTTTATTTGTGGGACACTATTGTTCGCCATCGCTGAAGTAGTTTTTACCTGTCCAAATTTAGATTTTGTTTGTTCTGTCTTGTGTTGTATCTTATCTGCCTTTGCTCCTGCCGTGCAGTTACAAAATGTGACATTTGTTCTCTCAAGTACAATACATGCATGCACTGTTACATTGTTGATTTGGTGCTGTGCTTGTGGCATTTTTTTCTGGCTCTCACCATAACAATTGTGTAAGTTACAATTCGCAACATCTTTCAATAAGAGATGGATTTAAGTTGCACCTGTCTGCTTGAAAACTATCGTTTTCTCACTGCTGCTAAGTTCCTTCTATGTTTTATAGGCAGAAGATTGCTCAGTGAACAGTTGCTTCTTTCAAGTTCTCGTGTCGCATTTCCTTGCACACAGTGATCATTTTGTGACAATGCGATGCCTGTGTGCCAATTTGATCATGCTTATACAATTGAGGCTCGGTTTAACGAAATCTTAAATGCTCTTGGGACAAAGGAACGACAACACAGTCGTGCAAACAGTCAAAAGGGCATTTATTGCGCCTTTCATACACTAATGCACGCTAGCCGAATTACTACCAATAGAACATTCACATTGGCGCGCCACAAATCAAGGAAGTCCGACTCACCGTGACCCGATAGCGAGCGAATATGTTCGCCCCATGCTGTGACACCATCACCTAGTCGCTCACGTGTACGGTCACGCGAACGGTGGTACGTTCGAACGATCCGTGTTCATCCATACTGGTGTCCTGCTCTTAGCCTCGCGAGACGGTCCCGCGAGACGGTCCCACGAAGCGGGCCGGCGCACGCGCGAAGCGTTTGTGCGTGTTCGTCGCCGATCCCAAGCCAAAAAGGAAGCGCCTTCGTCCTTTTTGTCCCAAGTCACCCCGCCGTTCGGTGGCGTTAGCATCGCGACACTCGCACCATCTCTCGCAATGCACCGCAACCACCATGACCTCCGCCAGCGCTTAGTCATGCGGAGAAGCCGGATTACAGGAGACGTGAGCTATGCGGGGAAAACAACATCAGGGGACGCGTGAGAGTCGCGCATCCCCACAATGTCATGATCTTTTATTTCTCTATCCTAGTTTCATTGAAAACAATGTGCTTTTTCAGGGAAATACCGTACCCTTCATATTCTATTTAGGTTTGTTTATGATGGTGATATGGGCCAGTATTTTGTAGCGATGCCTTATGCTTTATTCTATACTAGTCTTATCATCCACCGCTCACGACTGGCTGATCCTGTTGATAATGTGAGCGGACCGTCGGTCTGACCACTGACCAAGCACAAGAAGCGTGAAAAGGCATTAGCATCAGAAAGGCATTGCTACAAAATACCGGCCATGCTCTGAGCTACAGTGGACTGGGCATCACTCATCTTCGGTTTCAAATGCCTCCTTCACACTGTCAACAGATCTGGAGCATCTCTTTAATACTGTCTGTGGCATTTCAAATACTGCATTGCTTAGAGGGACATTGAAGGGAAACACTCAGTCAGTTCAGACTGATAAAGTATTCTTTTAAAACTCTATGTTGGTTAGTTACACTTTAATAGATTGATTAATAATAATAGATTACCGTATTTTCTGGTGAATAAGTCACATTTTTTTCTGAATTTTTCGTTGGTGCATCTTATAAAAAGGTGCGACTTATATACGTTTTTTTTTTTTTTTCCTGGAAAAATTGCCATCAAAATTGGATTGGATCCTATGGCCACGCGAAGTGTGCTGGGTTGACCTCTTCTGGCAGTTGCTACGAGTTGTTAGCGCGCTATGGAGGTACCGGTTTCTTCTCGTGATCGAGTTGCTGAGCGCCGTGCGAGAAGGACGGAGCAGCAACGCAAGTGGCGGCAGGCCGACCGCGAGTCGACCGACCCGAAGTCGTCACATCTGCAGATTGCTTTCATGATACGATGTGCGACGCTGCGCAGACTACGCAGTTGCTACCAGAGTACAAGCCAACCTCCCCACCCTCCCATGCTGCCTTCCCGCTTTCCTCCTTTGTGCGCGATGCGGCTCACCGTCGCACGCTTTCACTCGCACATACAGTTATACAGCACATACAGTTATCGCCCTTGGACTTTATATGGAACATCGCGGCGACCACAGTGACAGAAATGTGCCTGGAGTGTCCCAATCATTCTGTCGCAATTATATAGGAATGGCACCCATACACTGTACACCAGTGTGACTTATATACGTTTTTTTTTAGGGGGGGGGGGGGAACTGCCATTCTGAGAGGGGTGGTTATAGACTGGAAAATGCGGTAATAGGTTGGTGAAGAACACCGACCATTGAGATAAGGACGAAACACGCTGCTTAATTATGTCATGCCACTATGGAAACTGTGCTAGGTGTGCTTCATTTGTGCTCAAATATGCTATGAAGTGCATCAGCAGACAGTTGGAACAGGAAAACACCTACTGGTAGTGAGCTTATGAGCACATTGGCAATGGCAAAAGAAACATGTGCTTTCTCGGTGTTATTGCACTGTGGTGTTGTCCACATTGTTAATGCCATTAAACTGAAGGTGATCTTGGCCTTGTAAATTACTACATTGTTAACAAACAAAATGATGGCCTATTGTTGGCGGGCTGTGATGCCAGTGATACACATTTGTACATGGTGCTATCTGATGACAGTTACTAGCACTAGGTGCAGTCCACGCCAAAGCCTTGTTCTCGATGAGATCTCTACTGCATGCAGCAATGCTTTTAATCCCGTAATTATTGCGCCACTTACTTGCAGGGTTTTGTTTATAAATGCATACAGAAATTATACTATCCACCAAAACTATTTTAAGAACCTGTGAAGCTATTGTTACTGCTGAAATGTCACAAAATTCACGATTTAACAAAGTTTTTCGCTGCGAGTAGAACTTCATTATATAGAAGCTCAACTGTATACAAGAAGTAATAGTGATCATTTATCTGAGGAGTCACTAAGTAGTCAATTTGTGTTGCTCTCTTGCTTTTAGTTTGTCAGTTATTTATTTTACTTTATTTATTTATTTTACTTTATTTTTACTTGTGCTTCTTTGTTAATACTTGTTTGTATGGGGAGCGGGAGTAGGGGGTAAGGACACCTCAATTTTTGTTTACACAATGTGCCAAAATGGCTTACGGTAGACCTTGCATTAAATTTCAAACTTCTTTACATCAATATTTTAATGTTTCAATTCTCCAGATAATTTTTCACAATGCGTAAATATATTGTCCTTATAGTTATGCGACTGAAGGTGGCTGTAATGAAATGGCAGTTACAATTTTTCTCTCCTTTTTCTGTGAGCAATCATGTGCATTATGTATATTACATAGATAATACATTAAGTCAAGAAATGTAATTTCAAGCACTGAATCACTTCAGAAAGCTGGGTATTACTTAACATTTTCTTGGGCCTATAAAAGCAACTTCTAATGTGTTTGTATGTACATTTGGGGGAAGAAACTGGAATATTTGTTTTAATCAATGTCAGTTGTTGACATTAAATATATTAACAGCTCCAATTAAGAAAGCAGTGTGCATGTGGAAAGCCTGTCCTTACTTATTTGAACATGTTAGGTTCCAATATGCAGAAGGACTTGTTGTTGGGCAAGTTCGTGTTTGCTTAACGACATATTGTAGCGCGAAAGCACAATTACACAGAAGATACACAGACACACGTCACAGGAACTTGCGACGTGTGTCTGTGTATCTTCTGTGTAATTGTGCCTTCGCGCTACAATATGTCGTTAGGTTCTAATATGTTCTAATAAATAGGGATATAGGATGTTTATGTACAAGAGTGTTGTGTTAATGTTAGAAATTATGCCATGCACATAATTGTTTTTGTTCTGTTGTAATTGATTGGTTGCATTTATTTCAGTGCTTCGGCCTCCTTGGTGTTAATGGTGCTGGAAAATCCACGACATTCAAAATGCTAACCGGTGACACAGAGATAACATCAGGAGATGCTTACCTGAATGGACACAGGTGAAAAGAAAATTATTATTCCGAAAATGACTGATTTTTACAGGGCATTTCTCAAAAAAATTCTCTGAATGACCCTGAAGTTCTCTAAAAAATATATCACCTTATATTTGATGCCTACATTCAGGTATTAAAAAGGACTCTTTACAAGTTTACATCATAACTGGCGAAACTAGAAAATTTTCACTCATCACTTTGTTTGTTTGATAAAAATGATATAAGGACCCTACCATTAACAACAAAAGCTTTTATCTGAAAGTGGTGCAGCAAATAATGCTGCAACATTTAGAAACACTTCATTGTAAATATTTCATTGTAGTGTTGTAAGGCAACAGATGAATGTCAGTGACAGTTCTGAAATAAATTATTAGGGTAAAAATAGCATATCACTGAAGGCTGTCCATTTCTTTAACTGCGTGCATTAGCAAAAATATAATTTTTGTAAGTTATGTCACATGTAACACAGACTACACCTGTTACAATGGATCCATATATATCGGATATAGCAGACCATACTTCTCAGTTTGGTTTGCTTATATTATTCCTGCAACAAATTCCACATTTAACGGACTATTGGCTACAAAACATAAATTTTTGGGCAAATTTTGACTAGGTGAGGCATGTACAACTTACTTTGCTGCAGCGATGTGTGTATGTCGCAGTGCACTGCATGCAATTTTTTCCAGCCACTCGTGGAAAGTGCGGAAATACACTTTCTTTAAAAAAATGATCACACCAGTGGGCAACAGCATGCCACACAACACCCGCACTATTCAAGACGACCATGCAATTGGCTTACCGCCGCCCACCAATGTTGGCTTGGTGCTGAGCAGGCACCATGGTTGCCACTAAGCCTAGCGCAGTGTCCTTTGGAGCAAATACGGGGACACTAGCCTAACATGGCCTAGCCTACTTTGCTTCCAAGCTATAGCAGACGGTGCTTCAAAAAGCAACTGCCAACAATCACAAAATGCATCGTTTTGAGAACTCTTTACCTTCTCGTCACATCAATTCACACGAAGGAACAGCTTCTAGTCACAGTGCCTGATGCGGCTGTGGACATGAGCACTGAGTTGAACTTGCTTCTCCTATTTGTCTTAGAGGTTGGACAATGGCCGTCGCTTGTCATGAAAGATAAAATTAAGCCATTACTTTATTCTGTCGACCATTATCTTGCATTAAAACATAATTTTAGTTTATGTTTGTGTTGGTGACAACGATGACCAAGGCAGTGGCACCCCCAGGCAGGCTGTCACAGTGGGAAGCTGACTGCAACAGCAAAAACTTTTCTTGCTGAAAGAAAATTTTGCCCTTATGTGAGAAAACTGCCGTTTGTTGTCAGCGAGCATCCAGAAAATGGCATACAGCAAGGCAAGAAGCTGCTACTGCTAGCGCATTTGTACCATTGCTGTAAATACGTTTCTTTCTTTTTTTTTTTGCTTTAGCTTTGAATATTTTAACCGTTTTTTGAACACCTTTGGGTTCTAATGATGAAACCCTTGACATTGGTTTATGTGAAGTTCCACCATTTCACAACATACCGCAACCCTAGTTTCGGATAAATCGAACTTCGAATATAATGGACCATTCTCGTCATAATCGCTTGTGATGAGCATTGACTATACTTTCAGAAAACTAGAATGCAAAGAGAACTTATACAGTGGAATCTCGATGATACGAATCTCACGGGGTCACGAAAAATATTCGTATTAGCCGAAATTCATATCATTGAAACGCAATTAAAACTAGCCAAATTAAGGGGGGACGCGCGGATCAGATCGCGAAAATCGCGAGAAAAATCTATTTTTGAAAACCATGCGTTTCAGTACCTGCAATGCCTAATCTACGCTGTATCAAGATGTTTTGGCTGAAAACGCACTAAAAGTGCCCTAAAATGATTAATTCGTCAGTGCGCAGGGTGAGAAAACAGCTATAAATTGCGCAAAATCACCGCAGTTCACGGAGACATATCTCGTATTTCCCGCCACTGAGCGCCGCCATCTTGTTATCGTTCGAAAGCTCAAAGTTTCGCAGTTCCGCTTCTCAGTTCGTCCGTAGTCGCCATCTTGTAACAAACACAAAATAAGCGCGGGTCTGCGATAGGTAGTCACACGGGCCCTCCGATGAAAGCGGGTCTCCGATTGGCTGCTGTGCTGAAAGGCGCCTCTCCATTGGTTGCTGCTGTGACAGGGGCAAGATGGCAACCGCAGTTGTCTGCTTCGTAAACCACGCCGGCGTCATCACTTGACTCGCAGAATTCGGATTACTGAGAGCTCCCATGTTAGTGATGGATCGTTGCTCGTTGGAGAAGAAATTTTGGACGAAGCACGCCTTCGGAATACGGAAGCGCAAGCCTCCTACGGCAAGAAAAATACGGCGATTAGCGGGAGAAGCGGAGGAGCACCCGACTGAACGTGCCGCGCTATCTTGCACCATGTGACTCCGGCAGCGAAACAGACAATCGCCCTGTGCCATCGGCACCGTTAACGCAGTCGACGGAAGACGCGCCAACGGAGGCTCCCGCGCCTCGGCGAACGGCCGCGCGAATCAGCCGAGATCGTATCTCGGTAGACATAGCTCGCTGCGACTAGGCAAAATCGTGCAAACACAAAGAACGCGGCCCCAAGCACAGCAGCCGCTCCGTCCGGCCGATGGCACGCGGAAAAGGAGGAAAAGCACAAAAGCAACAACAGCGCCACCGCTTCAAACTCTTCGCGCCCAGTCGCGGCCTCCGCGCTGTCCGGCGCCGCGTCCGCGCCTCCGCAACAAAAGAGAAAGGGAGAAAGCGCGCGACTGCGCGCTGTTTTCATTCGCGGCCTTCGGTGGGGCGGCGTTTATTCGTATCAACCGACGCGGGTCGAAAATCGATTCGTAACAACCGTTCTATAGCACGTTGCAAAGTAATTGGGCTTTGCTGGGACCACAGAAAAATTCCTATCATCCGGAAATTCGTATTAGCCGTGATCGTATCATCGAGATTCCACTGTATAGGCAACAGAGCTGACCCAACAGCCTGAAAGCACTGAAGTGACGGAGGCACTTGTGTAGGTACACATTATATGGTGAATGAACTTGCCAGTATGTGCCTGGCATGGGCAATTCTGAAAACAACAAACATTTGAGAAGTGCCACTGCTTTTAAGCTAAACTCTTTCCTCACTATACATATTAAATTGGTCTAGTGATGTGGTTCTCAGTCTGCAGCCACAATTAGTGTAATAATCTGCTTTTGGGCTTCATTTCCACTAGTATTTGCACATGGCACTTTAGGTGCCATGTCATTTTCTGTAGCACAAGTTCAATTTCTGTATAAGTAACAGAAAAGCAGGTTTTAAATTCATATGCTGTTTATTAACGATATGTTGCTTAACATAATCTGAGAATTATAACAAAAATTACTTATGCAAATTAATAATTTTAACACAGACAGACAGACAATAGAATAATTAGTGTTCCTCAGGCAGCATTGCATCTTAATAGCTGTCATTGTGCCTGGAAGGTACCTTGTAATCAACATCGAAGTCCCTTGAATCAGAATTCACAAGAATTTCTTCAATTGCTGTATCTTTCAAAAAGCACGCTGGCTTTTTGTGCTGGTCTGCCAAGACGTCGGAAAACGAGAGACCAGAGCAACACTGACAGTTGATAAGCTTTGTCACCCCATATTCTGTTGTATAAAAATATAACCTACCATAAAATTGGTCTACCATAAACCGGTCTGCAAATGTTTCACATTTAGGAATTGTTTTGGGCACAGCCAGGGATGTGCATTGGCAGATGAGTATACTTGGGCAGAGTACTTAAAGGGTTAAAGTAGTGTGGATGTTAATTTTTCATAGCTGAACTAAAAGTGGCATGCATTTGTCAGGCTTTCTAGGATTGGGTTCTCCAAATATGATTCACAAAAAATAAAGAACAGCTGTCTGTCTGTCTGTGGCTGTTGTTCGCGCACGTGTGTGCCTGTGTTTGTGTGCATGCGTGTGTGCATGCGAAAGAGTGAGAGAGAGCTGATTGAAAATACGAAAACAGTTGAAATTGCCATCATCATGAAACCATTCTTATGTACAAAAATATCTTGCATTGCGTCGTGTGCACTGCTAAGGTACCCTCATGCAAGATGCACCTGTATAAACTTGAAGCCTGCTTGAGCTTTAATTAAGCTTATGGGAGTTTAGATTCAGCATTTGGGATTGACAAATGAACAGGCAGGTTGTTGCAGTTGGTTCTCAGAACCTATTTGGCGTTGGATACACGTGATCCACATAAGGCAACATGTTGTTGCTGGTGGGAAACTCAAATTTTGAAAGTAAAGTAGTAAAAATTTTTACATATCAAGGTATTCACAGCATGCTGGTGCAATATTATGTCCTCGATCTACAGTGATTTCCAAGGGGGCATGTATAACATATAAAAAAAGAAAGAAAGCCTGGTAGTTTTGGCTGCACTTTATCTTGCTAAACTTATCCAAAAAAGATGCACTTGTTAACTGAAAAGTCTTGTTTTGGGATTTTTTAGAAGCTTGTCATTTTAACCAGCACACTCGGAAATTAGCTTAGATAGTCAATGGTAAAGGTGTTCAGAACCTTCAAGTATCTTAGGACCTCCAGCTTAACTATCAATTTTTGGAACCATGAGTGGGGAAACTGTGAGACCTGCTTCAATTAAAGTTAGTCATGAGGCAAATGCATTGTATACTTAAGCTGTTTGCCAGTGCCCTTATCTGAAGAAGCTAATTTATGAAGTGGAATGCTTGTTTTACATCAGACTGTGCTCTATCTTTACCTATTTATGGGTCATCTTGGTGATGCAGTTACCTTCAAGATGTATACTTTAACCTTTTCAGTGTGTCTTTCTTATTTTTCTTTTTACCTTTATCTTCTTCAACCTTTCTCATGTAGGGTAATAAAGTTTTGGCTTTCCAGAAGGAATTCTATGTAACAAAATTCTTGATCACTTACTTATTTGCAAAAATTACTTTTTAAGGGGCATTTTGATATTCACTATATATTCTGAGACATTATGAAAGCTACAAAAATATTTCCACAATGAGCACCTAGAAATTAATTCAGATTTTTTCATAGTTTAGAAGTGACTAAGCAGTTACTTGAAACAACAAAACACTTTTAAAAACCATAGTTTTTTTTCTATTCAACACCGCCTTACTGCTTCAGATATATTGTCAGTCTGCCATTCAAACAAAGGTCAAGTGTTGAACATATGTTGACAGGAGTGCACAGAGTGCTTACAAGCACCACATGCATATTTGGCTTGCAAATATTGAATCTTTCACCATTCCTGTACATAAGATTTTACAGGAGGGATTGTCATGGTTGACCTGGAAGCTGCTGCATACTGTTATCATTATTTAGTTCAGCAGCTAATCTCAGTTACAACTTTGTCCTTGCATTCTCCCCTCCCCTCCCCCCCCCTCCCCCCCTGTCCTCTTACAATGCATCACACGTGTGCCTCATGATTAAAACTATGCTCCACATTTCTTGCAGTGTCTCTCGTGAGCTCAACAAAGCACAACAGTACATTGGCTATTGTCCGCAGTTTGATGCCCTTTACGACGAACTTACAGCCAAGGAGCACTTGAGACTGTACTCAAGGTTTCGTGGTATCCCAGTGAAGGAGGAAAACAAGGTGGCACATATCATGTTTGAAAAAAGAAAACTGTTTTTGAAGCATGAAGTAATTTCAGCATGCAGAATTTGTGAATATTCTTGCTTTTCATTTTGTACTGCAAGGTTCTAGGACAGAGAAGCAGACACAAGCAGCATTGTGCTCACTTCTTTTTGGCATCATTGCCGGTTCTGTTGCACGAAAGCCCCTATGCCTTTCAGTTATAATCCTCGTTTTCCTAGTACATTGAGTTTGCCTTTATTTATGTAATTTGATGCTGAGATACACATCATGCATTCGTCTTGAGAGGCCACTTTGCTGCCATTGTTTTCACCAGCCAGTTTATGCATTAATTAGGTCTTTTAAGATTGAAATCATGCTGTCAATTTATTTTAATGCCTCCATATGGTATTTATATGGACACAAATTATGATATGTTATAATGCTTTAATGCTTTCCGTGCATATTTTGCAGCAGGACTAAATATTTTGGTACTTTTGTTCCTGTAATATGTTATGTGTTTCATAACAAGGCTGTCTTGCACTGTTTCAAGGCCGTCCATTAGTGGTTCCCTGTTTCATAAACACCATCTTATGTCAATTTTGCTTTTGCGCCCTTCTGCTTTGCTTCTTTTGTTGAATGATGAGAGATGCATGACTGTTTTCCGTGGGCTCAGGTCTTGAGAGTCATGAGGACAGTGCACCAGAAGCAATCTTGAACTTTGTGATAATAAAGACAGCTCTGTCAATAGTAGCTCAAAAAAGTGCATGTATTTTTGAGAACCAGAGTTTTAAATGAGTTAGCATTTGTGGCACCCATTATCTTGGTCTTATGAAATATCATTTGAAAGACCTAAGCATGGTATGAGCACGGATAGCATACCTACCAACCCTTCAGAACTTTCTGCAAAGTTTGCAAAATTGGGCTCGTTGTATTATTTTACAAATGTTGCATCAAATATTACGAAAAAAAAGTCTGTTCGAAAAAAAAAAGTTTTAAAGGTGTTGAAGGGGTGGGGCAAGATTTTTTTTAAATGCACGCAAGAAAGAAATTGTGATGGTACCTGCGCTGCCCTTTTGAGGCAGCACAAGATGCCATAAATCGTAAGCATAGCCCTCGATGCCTGTGCAACGGACCCAGAGTGGCCGTCCCAACCTCCTTTCTTCTATCCTACTGTCTGAATGCTCTATGGCACTCGCTAAAGGTAAATCAATGTTAATAAAGTGTATATGTATCCCACAAAATATGGGTGCTCAGGTGAAAAAAAAAATGTGTGCTCTTCCCAGCAGCAGCTGGCCTGCCCTTAAATACACTGCAAATCATTAAACCTGATTAGTCTAATCTGGTGGCCTTATTGGACCAGAGGGGATTGATTGTGCTTGTGGCAACTGCATTTCTGGCAGCCAATGCTTCAGTGCATGACAGTGCATAATAAAACTGTGAACTGCTTCATGATGCTGATTAGCAACTTTTAAGACTGAAGCCATCACAAACTGTTACTGCCCATCAACAACAATCGGAGATCCTTTGATGGAATTCCTTGATCAGGCAGAGCATTGGACTCATTTGTTTGATGTTCGTTTGAAAGCAGTACTGTCAATGTGCATTAGCTGGCCATCATGACGCAAGTTTTTGCTTTCACACACTTCCCACTTGACATGAAGAAAAGTGCTATGTGAAGGATGCAGAAATTGAATGAAATGTTTTCCATGATGATCTTAAGTATTTTACAGTATTAACTAGCTAATTAACCTTGACAAATATCCCAGTTTAATAGGATCGACTGAAAGAGGGAGAGAGAAATAAACTTTTATTTTCTGAAATGGTAATCCGAGTTGGGACCCGGTTCACTCTAGGTGGGAGGATTCCTTATTCCAGGAACCCTCTGGCTTGGGCTGCCTCCTTGGCCTGGGCGACAAGACTGCGTTGGCCGTCCAGGTCGTCAGAGGAAAGCTTTGCCTCCCACGTTTCAGTGGTGGTATTGAAGTGCGCTGAGTTGGGCTGCTCTTCTTCAGCCTCTATGGGGCGTCCTTGTTGGCAGTCGTCTTGTTGAGCTTGTGAGCTGGGGTCTGGGGATGTGTCACGCAGTGGGCAATCCTGGACCATGTGTTGCAGAGTGTCTGGGACGTCACAGTGGGTGCATGTGTACAAGTACTGCGTAGGATTGAGTCTGTGCATGATTATTCCGTGTACATAGGTGTTTGTCTGTAGGCAGCGGAGGATGACTTCTTCCTCTTTACTCAGCTTCTTGTGTGGTGTTGGGTACGTTTTTCTGCTGAGTCGGTGGTGTTGCAGAAGCTCCGAGTACTTTAGGGCAATGTCATCAACGTTGGTGGCCGGCCTAGTGTGAGATGGCAGGAAAGCCCGGCTGGTATGCTCGCGGGCAGCGGCGTATGCCACCTCATTTCCTGTCATGCGCTGTTGGCCTGGAATCCAGTTGATGTGGGTGTCAGGGAGCGGAGTGCGTGCAATGTGATTTTGAAGTATCTTGAGTGCGGTTTCTGATATGCGTCCTTTTTGATAGTTGTGAGCTGCTGCTTGGGAATCAGTGAGGATTACGGCTACTTCAGGGCAAGTTGCTATCGCCAGAGCGATTGCTGTTTCCTCTGCAGTCTCGGCGGCTCTTGCCTGGATGGTGACAGCGGCGAGTTCTTTGCCTTGGTCATCCGTGACACTTAGGGCAAAGGCATTTCGTTTAATATACCGGGCAGCATCGGTGTACCTCGTATCAGGGTGTGTCGCGTATTTCTTGCTGAGTGTGCGGATTCTGCTTTGCCGGCGCTCCTTATGGTAAGTCGGATGCATATTGCGCGGTATGCGTGCAACGCTGATACACTCATGGAGTGCGGGTGGGATTCTTGCTTTCTGGTCTGTTTCGGCAATGTAGCTTTCACAGTAGTTGAGGTAGCGCAAAACTTCACGTCCGGTGGGTGTGAGCTTGAGCCGCTCTAGTTGGCTGATTTTATGAGCCTCGGAGAGCTCTTCCCACTGAAAGAATTGAGTTTTCTAAGGAAACTGTGAACAATAGAGCAATAGTTTTATCCTTCTGTATAGTATAACTTTTTTTTTAAAGCTTGACCCACTTTAGGTGGGGCGGCCCCGTAGGATGTGTTGCTCCATATGATAGGTCCGCCTCGTGTCAGTATGGTGACATATGCTGTGCTCTGATCGCTCGCCTTGCTTTGGCTGCATTAGACAGGTTTATGTTCATATCATAGCAAATTACAACACTGTCACTGTGAAAGCAATGCTTGGAGAGAAACTTTTAAGATGACATCATCATCACCCCCTGCTTATGTACACTTTGAACATTTTGAATACAGGTGTAACGATCCCATGAATAAAGAAATGCATGCAAAATATACGAATAAAATAGTGTTAACTGGAACATTTCAAACCTTATGTTATTGTAGCTTCACTTTGATGGGAATATCACATGCTTATGTATAAAAAAATGCTGTCACCAGTTACCCACAAGAGCTATAAACATTTGAACACTTCAGATCCTTGTCAAAGTATTCTTTAAATTTTTCATTCCGAGGTGTGCAGAAAGAAGCTAAACTCTGCATTGGGAGCTGTCATGTATTCTTCACAGCTTTTTATGCAATGCAAAATGCCATGTTTTGTGCAGACATACCTCATTCTTAATCATTTTGTGTTCGTAACCACAGTGAATTGAAGGTTTTCAAGTCAGGCCATTGATATGAAGCATTAAACATTTTATCAATGAATGCAGAGCCCTTACTTACATATGATTATTTTTAGTTATCTACATTATTACAGGCATCGGGAAAGATTGCTAATTTTATCTTCTTTTTTTTTTCTTTCTGAGGTTAGGTGCACAGGTGGGAATTTTTTTTCAGTGTTATATTCAAACGTGGCATAAATATTTATGACTACATATTTTTGCCATGCTATTTCACATAGGGAACCTTCCTCGTCAAGTATGTGTGGCTTGTTCCACCAAGACGGCTAACTCTTCTGGGAATTTACGCGCAGCAGTCTGATCATGGCTGTCACACCCCGTGAATGAGGCGCCAACGTTGGGCCAAATTCCAAAGATGACTTATCAGCTCTCGAAAATAACCCCACGAACAAGGACAATTAATAAGGGGCCCTCTGGTGCACCAGCAAACGCCGGTTGTGGTCCAAAGACCATGTCAGAGCCCAGAGTTGTCAATACGCAACAAAATATATTCTTCAAATACAGCAGTTACATACACACATACATACTTCGGCTAGGCACAACACAATGCCATTCAGATGGGTGTTAACATAACTCGGGAAAATAATTAACGACAAGCACCAAGAGTCCAACAGGTACAGTACAGAATGAATAGGAACACGAAGTGTCCACTCGTATTAACCCGTGCTAGTCTTGAGCCGGACGATCTCAGTGTAGCTCGAGGCAAATCTCAAAGAAGGAACTTTTTCTGGAAATGCAGACGCTTTAAGAACTCGTCGGTTAGCTTGCCGGGGAATCCCCTTCTTCCGCAGACGGTCAGTTTTCACGTCACATCTCTTCACCGGCGCGGTCTGATCCCCCTACTGATTCCCGCATGGCGCTTTTATTGCCTTCGCCGGCGTTTCTCGAACCTTCTGACGGAGTCGTGCTCCCATAGCATCAACAAAGCCTGGGAATCTTTTAGACATTTCTCGCGTTTTCGACCGCGGCTCCGAAGACTCTTCGAGAAGGGTGGTGACTCATCCGTTGGCACAGGCTAGGGCTGTCGCACTCTTCTCTCTCTTGGCTCGCCGTGAGTCTGGGTCTAAGAGGGTGTTTCAGCACACACCCTCCCTCTCTCCTCTTAACCTTCGCGTATCTTCTCAAAGTTTCTAGACTCAGTTGATCGCGTCAGCTGTCTGTGGCATATGCGCTCACTCCCTCTGTCGAAGCTGCCGCGGGGCCGACATGCTCTTTCGCTGGCTTGCGTGACACGCGGCACGCGCTTTGATTTAGTGCACTTTTGTCACAATGGCCAAGAGGGTTAATGCGCTACTGTGGTACAGAAGAGGCTGGAGATATATAACTGGCGTAAGGCTGAGGGATTTGAGAGCAGAGCAGCTGCCTTGCAAATGTCATGCTCCATCTTGTGATCACAAGCACTGTGTGATGCAAGGCAACCATGGCAGGACATATTCACAGTGTAGCGAAGAAGAGGAATGCTATAGTGGCCCACCCTCTCCAGCGCTTTGCTCGGGGAATGCCACTCGGGGAACGCCGCTCGTGCTGAGAGTCCATGCCCTGCTCTGACAATTGGCCCAACCGCTGGTGACTAATTGACAACTTTACACGTGGTGGAGAGTGCTTCAGCCTACGTCAATCCTGGAACTTGGATTCTGTACCCTACACTTAACCATGCCCAAGGATGCATCCCAGCAAACGCCTCCTACTCCATCCCATCAAGCGCCTCCTCAGTTGGTCATGTGCTCCGGTGTGCCTCGCCACAGGGACCCTGCCATTTTCAGCGGTGCAGACGACACCGACATGGAGGACTGGCTGACGACATACAAAAGGGTAAGCGCCTACAACCAATGGGACTATCCTGCAAAACTGAGCAACGTGCTCTTCTATCTCATGGGTGTGGCCAGTCTCTGGTACAACAACCATGAGATCGATTTTCCGACGTGGTCCTCATTCAAGACCTCTTTAGGGGCTGTGTTTGGTCGCCCTGCTGTGCGCAAGCTGTGAGCAGAATCGATTGCGAGAATGTGCACAGCAGCCGGGTGAATCATTTACCAGCTACATTGAAGATGTTCTGGACTTGTGTAAGAGAGTCAACGCAACGATGTCGCAGTCCAACAAAATCAGAAATGTCATGAAAGGGATAGAGGACAATGCTTTCAGCATGCTACTTGCAAAAAATCCTCAGTTCGTGGCAGACATCGTCACTCTATGCCAAAGCTACGAGGAGTTACGCAGGTAGCGCTCGTTGACACGCCGCCGTTCATCACGCGATGAACACATTGCTGGTTTGGCTACCATCTCTGACCAGTCAGCACTGCTTACACAAATGAAAACGTTCATTTGGGATGAAGTTGCACGCCAGCTCTCCTTAATGACCTTCACTCAGCCTCCGCATCGCATGTACAAGAGCCTGCATCAAATTTTATGCCTCTGCTCCGTCGCGCAATCTAGCAAGAAATCGCCGAGGTCTTGCCAGACCAGCACAAACATCATTTTGCGGCTGCACCACTAAGCTACGCTACCGTCGTTGTGACGCCCCAGCAGGTCCCGGCGGCTGCACCACTTGGCTACGCTGAAGTCATCGCGTGGACCCAACCACTCTCTCCAAGTATGACTCTCCGTTATACCGATGACGTGGCTAGGCCCCCACTGCAGCCCGCCATGCAGTCATATCAGCAGCCGCCCCGTACAACACGTGCTGTGACATGGATGGGACCTGCCCCAGCGAACCGGTGGTGTACTCCCGACAACCGGCCAATATGCTTTGCGTGCAGCTACACTGGTCACGTTGCATGTTATTGTAATTGTGTGCAGCTGCTTAGCACCGCACCACCCGTGACAAGCCAGTCCAACCATCCATATTACGACCCCCCTTCGGCTGTGTCACTGACATTGTGCTGACGCCAACTACCCGCCGTTCACCATCTCCACACTGTCGCTCACTGTCACCGATGCGACCTCGCCCCGTAACTCGGGACAAGAAAAAGGAAAGCTAATCGTTGCAGTCCAAGAGGCAAGGGCTGCGACACCGTCAAAATGTGAAAGCCCTCAACGCAGTCCCTCGAATGTAATAAAAGTGTTTGTTGACGGTGTTCGTACATCTATACTCGTGGACAGAGGAGCCGTCGTATATGTTATGGATGCTAAGCTTTGCCGCTTACTTCAGAAAGTCATGACGCCCCTTTCTGGACTGTCCTTCCACACAGCCAGTGCTCAGCATTTTCACCCCTTAGTGACTTGCACTGCTCATGTTGTCATTGACGACGTTCTGTGTGTCGTAGAATTCATCATCCTTTCCTCGTGCTCTCATGACGTTATCCTCGACTGGGATTTTCTCTCGTGCCACAATGCCGTTATCCATTGCACACAGGCTGAAATAGAACTCTCGTCGCTATTAGATTTGCAGCTCACCAACAATTATCGGCTGCAATTTGCAGCTCACCGACGTTCTGCTACCTTTGCCTTGCCCTACCCAGCTGTTTGGGCACGTCAGCATCGATTTGTATGGGCCCCTTCCCCTGACATCGGCTGTAAACCGCTGGGCCATTGTGGTAGTTGACCACCTCACATGATATGCCAAAACTGCCGACCTCCCGGCAGCTACAGCACGCGATTTTGCCTCCTTCCTGCTTCGTCGATTCATCCTGCATAATGGGCCACCTCAGGAACTGCTCAGTGATTGCGGGCGTGTCTTCCCATCTGAAATAGTTGAAGCCATTCTTAAAGAGTGCGACGTTGTTCATCGCACAACTACAGCGTACCATCCTCAAACCAATGGCCTTACAGAACGCTTCATCCATATGCTCGGCAATATGCTTGCGATGTACGTCACCCCCGACCGCACGAAATTGGGACGTCCTTCTGCCCTTCGTAACCTATGTGTACAACACTGCTACTCAGATCACCACCGGCTTTTCACCCTTTTTCTTACTGTACAGTTGGCACCCGTTGCACACCATCAACACAATTCTACCATGCCGGACGGATGCATCTGAATGTGTGCCCATTTTTGCCATGGAAAGACATGCTGAAGAGTGCCGCGATCTCGCACGGGCCTTTACCTCCAATCACCAAGAGCGCCAGAAGACCACTCGCAGTGACACCACTGCTGCACCCACCTTTTCCTGGAGTGCTTGTGTGGCTCTCGGTTCCATCGGCTGCACCTTGTTTCTCTTCAAAACTACTGCCCAAGTATGAAGGGCCCTACCGTATCGCCGAACGAACATCCCCCATCAACTATGTGATCGAACCTGTTGAACCATGTTCGGACTTGCGCCGTCGTGGACGAGACATTGTCAGCATAGAGCGCCTCAAGCCGTACTATGATCCACTCAAAGTGAGGGGCTGTTAGGTCGCTGGACGGCTCCCTTTTCGTTCCCGGGGGTAATTGTAGCGAAGAAGAGGAATGCTATAGTGGGCCATCCTCTCCAGCGCTTTCTAGTGGGTTAATCTCTCCAGCACTTTGCTCGGGCAACACCGCTCGTGCTGAGAGTCCGTGCCCTGCTCTGATGGTTGGGCCAACCGCTGGTTACTAATAAACACCTTTACAACAGGAGCAGAAGAGTTAGCAATGACTGCTGGCTCAAAAG
This sequence comes from Dermacentor silvarum, assembly GCF_013339745.2. Taxonomy (NCBI): domain Eukaryota; kingdom Metazoa; phylum Arthropoda; class Arachnida; order Ixodida; family Ixodidae; genus Dermacentor; species Dermacentor silvarum. The sequence goes on from NC_051154.1 coordinate 176,253,698, forward strand.
ACATTTATTGGACCATTAAGCAATATGCAATGTAGTAGATGACAAGTTCCTCATAGAGAGGCCCTATGCTAGAAAATCGCATATCTTCAACTCAACTTTTAAGAAAAGAATGCAAGCAAGCATTTGCTTATTCTGACGCTGGACTCTGGGACTTAGAAAAACATGCTCTATAGGGTGGGCTGTGCAGAGCTAACCAAAGTGTACCACATAAGTCTATGCTTGCTGTTGTCCCAAAGCCGAAGTTAATTAATGTAGTCTTCTTCCTGCCCCCTCACCATCAGGCAGCAGTGGTGGCAGTGCACTAGTGCTCTCTGGTCATAGTTTGTCATGCCCAACTATCTTTAGCCATTGTGACTCGTGTAGGGAAGAGACACATTACAAGATGCAAGAAACTCGCAAAGTTTTCAACTACACCAATTGAGTGTATACTTCAATTATGTGTCCCTGCAAGTCAGGTAGTTATTTGATTATAAGTTTGTTGCTCAAAGCTGGCATAGAGTGAGTAAAGAGAACAGATTTTGTGTTGCAAGACATGATTTTGTGACATGTGTATAAGTGAAATTCAAGGACCTTATTTCACATAAGTAGGTAGTATAGTATGCTTAGTAACCATTTTCACTCGTTTTATGTTTGCATCATTTGGTTTAATAAATTTCATTATTTTAATCTTAAGTTCTTTTGCATACCGCAGCGCAACCTTATTTGTTGGTTTGTTAATTTTTTTTATTTCAAAATCTTTTTTCAGGTTATTGAATGGACTCTGCAGAAGCTTGGACTGACGTCATATGCTGACCGTGTGGTGGGAACATACAGTGGTGGCAACAAGCGCAAGTTGTCCACGGCCATTGCTTTACTTGGAGGACCACCAATTATATATTTGGTCAGTGCTTGCAAAAATACTTCAGAGCGACTAGCTTCCAACAGTGTATGAAACATTTGTTTTAGAGCTTGTAGTTTACAATTCATTATGGACAATACAGGCATGTACTGCACTTGGACATGGTATTGAAATACACCACGAAATGGTACCTTTGTGCAAATTTTGAGTGCAAGCAAGAGTGCGAAGGCTGTGAGGATCATAGCAATTCTTCAGAAATGGCCGCATAACATTACACAAAAATAAATTTATAAATCTAGAAAACATTAAGGCGCTGAAATGAGCACAGTGCCTGCGTAAGGAAACAGTTAATATAATGACAGTGGGCCACCATAGTACCCCAGTGTTTGTTTTGAACACGTGTGTACTAGTTAAAGGGTCTCTAAAGACATCTGTGTTGGTATGTGTGCAAGAAGAAAAAAAAATATCCATTTATTGCTGCTTCACCCATTATCCAAGGATATATTTGATGTGCCGGCTGTAGCCTTTTTTTTCTCCATATTTTATAAGCCACGTTCGGAGTATACTCTTCACCATGAAAGTTGTGGGAATCCTCGGGTCCCATAACCGCCGCACGGGCAGCGAACGTCGCGTCAAGCGCATGCGTGCCAGGGAGAGTTGGGAGAGGGGAAACTTTCCTTCCGCGGGCGGCGCGTGGGAATCGCAAGCGCTATCAGCGCCACCGGGTGGGTCACGTGAGATCCCGCTGATATCGCCCGGGTCTCTTTGGTCCCCGGCAAGCGGCGACGGCGGAAGTCTCCGCCGTCGCTCCCGTATTCCCGCACGTGGTTAGTCAACCACGTTCTTGCCACGGCAAACGCCGCGGCCGCCCGTATTCCCCAGTTGGTAAGTCGGAAGCCCTTCTTTACCTAGTGTATTATTCTCTTCGAGGGAACCCTCAGCGATGTCAACTATAGCTAGCTGGCCTGCTCGAAGTGTTAGTTGCAGTCGTAATAAATGCTTTCCGAGTGTACACGTGGTTGTCGTCTATTATTTCCTCGAGCTTGTACCGGACCGCGGTTGATGCGCAGGCATGCGCCAACCACGGGGCTCGGTGTGTCAAGGCAGAGGGCCACTGGCATCCCCATATCCCGACATTTTGGCGCCCAACGTGGGGCAAGCTCTTGGAAAACGGGACGACGATCGGTTCGGATGCGAGGAAGGCTTTGTCCGGACCAGCGTTAGGCCTCACCCAAAGGCGTGATTGCCAGCTAGGTTGGGCATGTGCTTTCTTGAGTGCGAGTTAACGCTGCGCCAGTGTCGCCGAACTCGTGTAGACGCTGAGATTTGCAGCAAGTTTTCTCCTAAGAGTACGCCCGAAGCGAGTGAGTGCAGCAGCCAGCGTGGGGGTCGATTTTCCCTGTACATATGTAAATAGCCTCCTTTCTGTATCTTTGGCTCTGGGAGCTGGGCGCCGGAAACGCTGGCTAGGACGTCAGCGGGGCGCAGTCCCAGGAGTCTGCTCGGAAGCTGCGTGTTGAGCAGCGAGCGGGGACCACTTAGCTAGGCCTGCATCTCCTCGCGGCGGCTCATTGGAACCCCTATGGGTCTTTTGTGGCATTGGTATCCGTCATGGACGCGATTAGGCCTAAGGCTCTGCGGAGCTGCCAGTCGCATGTTCGAAGACGACCATGCCGTGACCTTTAGCGGGTGCAACCGGATTCACTAGTTTTACTATACTCGCCCGAGCGGAGAAACCTCGTTCGAATAGAAAGCTTATTTTGTTCAGATGAACTCAACATTTTGCGGGCGGAATAACCGAAATCTCGGGGGACCAGAGAGCGCTTTGTTCATACGAGCATCTCTCTTTTTCGCGCTGTATCGGACCGGAAAAATTCGGTCGAAGCGAATAACTTCATTCAAACGAACTGGATTGTTTTTTTTCTTCTCGTTGCCGCATAAGGCTGTGCGGTAGACGGGTGGTTCAGCATCGTGTCAGACGGCCGACGCTGCGGCGGCCTCTACTGCCTTAATTCTAAGTGTTTGTGGAGTGCATTTGGGCGACTTTGCAGAGCGAGTGAGGCCGCCTCGACTTGCTATTGCTGCCATGGTCCACGTCCCTGCCTGCTGTCTCGGCCCCTCCCTGTTCGCGGCCCGATGCAGCAGCACATGGCAGCCACAATGAGGGAGGCTCACCATCATACACTCCCACGAGGATGCGTCGGTGCAAGGTTCATCGATCCGGCGCGCGCGCCGCTTCGAGAAAGTCCTGACCCGCTGTTCCCGGGAGGACGTTGCGGCGCGCATCTTGAGGGCAAGCCATCTTCAGCTCAGCCCCCGTCATCGTCAACCACTGTGACGGCTGCCACATGTGGGCGGCCGCCACACAGGACTGTGCTGCCTATCAACATGGATTCGGACATTTCCTGCCGGAGTTTACCATCGCATCTGCCCGGATACTTTGTCAATGCCGTCGTTCCAGCGATTTCTCCGCCGTAGGGCAATATTTAAGGGTGGAGGGATGTGGGAATCCTCGGGTCCCATAACCGCCGCACGGGCAGCGAACGTCGCGTCAAGCGCATGCGTGCCAGGGAGAGTTGGGAGAGGGGAAACTTTCCTTCCGCGGGCGGCGCGCGGGAATCGCAAGCGCTATCAGTGCCACCGGGTGGGTCACGTGAGATCCCGCTGATATCGCCCGGGTCTCTTTGGTCCCCGGCAAGCGGCGACGGCGGAAGTCTCCGCCGTCGCTCCCGTATTCCCGCACGTGGTTAGTCAACCGCGTTCTTGCCGCGGCAAACGCCGCGGCCGCCCGTATTCCCCAGTTTGTAAGTCGGAAGCCCTTCTTTACCTAGTGTATTATTCTCTTCGAGGGAACCCTCAGCGATGTCAACTATAGCTAGCTGGCCTGCTCGAAGTGTTAGTTGCAGTCGTAATAAATGCTTTCCGAGTGTACACGTGGTTGTCGTCTATTATTTCCTCGAGCTTGTACCGGACCGCGGTTGATGTGCAGGCATGCGCCAACCACGGGGCTCGGTGTGTCGAGGCAGAGGGCTGCTGGCATCCCCCATATCCCGACAAAGTATTAAGCCATATTTTGTGTGTCACACTTCGATATGTGATTGTTAGATTTAATGTCTCGAAGCTGCACAGTGGGCACAAATGAATACCATAGTGGAGGGCTCCAGATTCATTTAAACCATCTGGGGTTTCAGCATGCACTTAAATTGAAGCATTTGAGCAGTTTTACATTCCACATTTATTGCAATACAGCTGCTGTAGCCTGAATTTAATCTCATGATTTCATGCTCAACAGCAGAAGGTAATAGTCCGTGCGCCACCACGGCAGGTTATGTGATGCTTACGCTACAATCTCTTTGTCTGCTTATTATTTCTGTAACAGATGCACTGAATAGTTATTTATTTACTCATTGCTACTAGTAAGGTTAAGCTTACTGGTTAAGCTTAAGCTTCTTGTTACTTACATTATCTAATCCTAGGAGACACGGTGAAAACTGAATTGCATCCGTCCTCTGCATATTCTCCTGCATGCTACTTTACTTTTTGGAGTGAATAGTGTGATTCTTGGTTCATAGAGATGTCTTTCCAGATTATATTATGCTGAATGTATTGCGTGCTTCCCCAGTTATAATGGAGGTATTAAAAACAAGTTTTCTTTGTTTTTTTTTATGTAGTAGCTTAAAGTTTCTTTTCATGTAACTGTGTTGTTCTAAAGAAATGGTGAAAAGGACACTACAGTTAAACCTGCTTACGAGGTCGCGGGATCGAATCCCGGCCACGGCGGCCGCATTTCGATGGGGGCGAAATGCGAAAACACCCGTGTACTTAGATTTAGGTGCACGTTAAAGAACCCCAGGTGGTCCAAATTTCCGGAGTCCCCCACTACGGCGTGCCTCATAATCAGAACTGGTTTTGGCACGTAAAACCCCATAATTTAATTTTTTTTTAGTTAAACCTGCTTATAACGAACCTCCATATAATGAATTCCTGGATATAACAAAGTTTTTCTATTCACCGCCGTTACTCCATAGAAGCACATGTATTTGAGACCTCTACGTAACGAAGTGGCAGCGGGAGACCCCCTCGATATAACGAATTTTCCCTGCCGACAACCTAAAGATTTCGCCCCAAATTTTTTCATTTTTGCGCGAGCAGCATCCGGAAGCACCTTCTCCGCCGTGACGGAATGCGAAGCGAGCGCACGTGTGCGTGCGTGCAAGCGTGTGCGAGGCGGGCCTGCATCCCTTGACCCGGCGATCTTGCCGCTGCGGGCGTGACCTTTCCCCCTCCCTTCATTCAAACCTGATCCTGCCGCTTGCTGCAGCTGGCCTAGCCTGCCAAGCCGGTACTCTCGTTTTCCAGTTGATGTTGCCGACGTGCTGGCAGACGATGTGACACATCACACTCAATGAGCGCGGACACGTGCTGTTCAACGCTGGCGGCGTGTGGAAGCGCCGCTGCAGAAGTGAGCGAAGTGACCTTCATGCTGTTGTCTATCGCTTCAACGCAAACTGAGTGCCGAGAACACACAGCACACACAAAGCTACGAGCCGCCGATGCACCTACACTGCCTAGACTCTGCCCCAACGCAGATCGCTTTCAAGATACGGCCTGCGCGACTGCGCGCCGCCGTGCAGTACGCAGGTGATGCCAGAGTACAGTACAATGCCGCCCCCTACCCCCCCCCCCCCCCACTCGCTCCCTCGCCGGTGCCTTGAGCGCAACGGAAGAAGGCGTGCTTCCTCCCTGCTTTTCTATTGCGCGCGCGCGAGATTTAGATGCGGTCATCGGCTCCCCTCGCACGTTTTCACTCGCACATACAGCATACGGTGCACGGCGACTGCGTTATCGTTCTTGGACTTTATACGGAACATCTATGGAGCCAAAAGCAATTTTAGGGCCACAACGCGTCATAGACACCATCTTAGATAGCAAATACGGATCTCTAGAGGGCCATACTTTTGCTGGCGGAAACCGAACATACGTCATAGTTGTCGCCCCCGGCACTTTGGGCGGCCAATGCCATCGTCAAGCCACCAAGCCAGGCGACATGAAAAGTCAAAATGGCCGCTTGGGCCAGCGCGGGGTGGCAATTCGCAACGTACGATGCGGCAACGGTCCCACAGTTGCGACGCAACAGTGCGGTTACCAATGCATTGGGTTCTATGAGAACTGTGCCGGGACCGGCCTAAAACGATGTAACAGCTGGGAAAACGCAGCACCCGGAACGTTACAGCGGGGTTCTACTGTAACAGTATACGACGCTACGACGCCATCGTGACGCTCGCTCTTGGTTTCCGATGCATCGCGCTTGTGCGAAACAACACGCGTCCACGCATCCAGTACCTGGTGCGACATTCCAAGGATGAGTGCTTCGACGAAAACGGAAAATGGGTGTGCGTTACAATCGAGGGCGCGTTAGAATTGAGTAAATACGGTAAGCGTTTCTTTTTCGAATTTTTGTGCCGAACCGGATAACGAAGTTTTTCGGGAATTTGTCAATTTCGTTATATCCAGGTTTAACTGTATTACTGTGGAATCTCATTGATACGATCTTCACTGGAACCGTAAAATAAAGCGTATCATCCAATGTATTATCGAACCAAATTACATTATTGGGAAAAGAAAAAAGAAACATATTATCCTGAAAAATGTATTATGCAGAATCATATCAACGAGATTCCACTGTATGTGGTGCAAATGTTGCTCTGAAAATAACAATGGCTGTACTGTGACAGTTGTGAACAGAATATCACAGTGTATGAAACTAATTGTATTCCACAGTAGTCGAATACAGCTCCTTTGAAGCTGTAGAGTTCCTGAAGCTTTGTTTCTCAGTTCATTATTCAACTGGCAATAGCCAGTTAGACACACAGTCATCACGCTGTCAAGGTTTTGAATGGTGGCACCATAACAAAACATAAAACAAGCAGATGAGTTTGAAGTAAAAACACTGCAATTGACAAAAGATGCAAACAAAGGACTAAAGTAAGCACAAAGTTCAAAGCAGTAAACATGCACTACATGTTTATCATCTGGAAGTGTGAGGTGGCATGAAATATCGTGCAGGTTTGAAGGAAACTCACTACAGAAATACATGTGCAAAGTACAGAAAATGTGGGTGTAGCAAGGACAGATGTTGAACATTTACACATTCACTGGCATGCATTGTGATGTGAAGGGCTCATGTGAAAGAGGGCATAGAGTGCACATGTAGACACAAGCACAAGCTGACTGTGCACAGTGGCAGGTGCCATGTTTATAATGAAACAAGCTCGCATGACAGCACACTGCAAAACAGGCGCACACAGAGGAAAGAGGGCAGCAAGCCAATTTGCTGACAAATGAACACAAATATGTGCGTGTATTCATGATGAAACACAGTGTCACAAGATCTCGGGGGCATGGATGTTTACGAGATGGACTAAGAGACGTGTGACGGCACACCACACATGATTTAATGAAACAAACCAAAAGCAAGAATCCCCACTAAAAAGAAACTGAGAATGAGAAACAAAGTACAGTATAGACCACTTATAACATAACCGCTTATAGTGCAGGACCGGATATAGTGCGGACTTTTCAGACTCCCGTTAATTTTCCCATAGCACTCCATGTATACACGTATCGCTTATAGTGCAGTTGCGAGAAACGAAATACCGGTTACAGTGCAGCTGCCTGGGAGTACGGAAGTCAGCGGAGACGGCGAACGCTCCCCTCAAATGGGCACCCCAAGGAGTGCTCGAGGAAGAAAGAGAGACAAAGTGGAGGAGAAGGGCACGTAGTGCGAATGAACAGCCAGTGAGGCTGAAACCAGAATCTTGAGTGCGAGTCGTGAAGAAATATCACGGCGTGCATAGCGAGCGAGGGCCACAAAACTGCCAACGCCGGGCAACGCTCACTTCACGATAACGGCAGTAAACCAAACTTCAGGGAGCGGGCGGCACCGGCACGGCACGGCGAAGGGCGCATGCGGAGACTGTGGCATAGAGTTAATATACTGACTCAGTTTATTAACTCTATGGACCATGGAATGTGAGGGAGGAGGGCGGCAGGGAAGCGGATTTCGCCTCGGCAACTCCGCCGCTTCGGTGGCTCCCCTCGCCCTCCCTCGTAGCTCCCTCACTTTCGACTGTCACCGTGCGCGCCCGCCGCCGTGCAGGCGCCGCCGCTCCAGCCGGCCCGGCGCCAGCTCCCTGAAGTTTCGTTTTCTGCCGTTATCAGGAAGCAGGCGTTTGCCGGCGTGGGCAGTTTCATTCCCAGGTGAAAATTTCCAACTGGGAATGCAACTGGTTCCAGTTAAACTGGTTTATGGAACAATTCCCAGTTGGTCCCCGTTGCAACTAGTCCCAGTTGGTCCCCATTGCAACTGGTCCCAGTTGGTCCCCATTGCAACTGATCCCAGTTGGTCCCCATTGCAACTGGCCCGTGCAGAAGCCTATCAAAAGTGTATTCTGCTGATGGATTTCATACAACTAAGGCAGTTCAGCTATTATTGCTTGAGTCCCTAGCAAAATTTCTAATACAAACCCTAATAGTCTATTCGGTTATCGACACTAATACAGTCTAGTAGGTCTATTAGTGTATTAGTGTAATAGGTCTATTGGAGTGAAAGAAAATGTTGCAGTGTACCAGATACATAACGAAAAGCAGGTAAAATTGCTAAAAGCATTTATTAGCACAGCATGTATTTTTACAAATTCCTCCTTCGAGATCTTCGTCAGGTCAGCAATCTTGATTGAGAGCTTTTCGTTGACTTCGACCAAGGGACGTCCTTTTGAGGAAGTGGTTAAAAAAAACCTGGGCACAAAAATACACACATATAGAAGCAGTTAAAAACAGGGGTGCTAGTTCTACCACTAAACGTTTAAGCTGGCAATATTTGCTTCCACATTAGAGTAATGTGGCTCCGCAATTACCAATTAAACTAATTTTAGGACAGTGTGATATATGCTAGCTCAAAATGTTTATCATAATAAAAAATGATGCCACGTGACACGATAGGACAATTATAAAGAACACAAAATCAACATGTGTGTTCCATCGAAACAGTAGGCAGATATAAAGAACTCTAGACACAAATCTTGCACAGCGTTGTCGGAAACAGGCATGCCGATCATTGCTGCAACGCACACAGCAATCGGCCCGACGGCACTGTACAGAAGTACTTACGTCCACCGTCAGGATAAAAAAAAAAAGAAGACACCTCATACTCTACTATAGAAGCATAAACAAGAAGTATAATTACCTCGAAATGGTAAATCGGCGCCGGGGAGAACACTGCACATCGATGCACGCTGATAGATCCACAAGGCCGCGAAGGACAGGGGTAAAACAGTTGCCTTGGGTTGTTTTGAAGTCACAACAGCAGCCATAGATAAAACTATCCAAATATACTACTGCACGAATGAGATTGCACAGGCGCTAACACCACGGGTTCCTTAAAAACACATCGTTCATTCACTAACACGCACGCACGCCTCGCGTGACGCCTCGCCTTGACATGGCGGCCGCCATTGCACACGTGCTGTACGCAACTACCGCTGACTACGGTCGCAGTTTTATATCCTTCCCACCTGCCGCGTTCCCTTTTCTGCGATACTGCTCTTTGATGTCAATAAATATTACGGCCTTTTATATGCGATAACAAGTTAGCAATTTAGATTAAAAGTTTAGCATTTACTTTATGCGCACTTCAACAGAAAATACGACACTGACGAAACTTCAGCGGCAAACAAATATGGTTGTTCGTAAGCTGACCGGGCATGGAGTAAGAAAAAAAACCTCCATGTGACCGGGCACCGCGATCTGACGGCTGGTTGTTCGCGTTTTTCTTTTTTTTTTTTCGCGGGGGAGTATTCGCTGTGCTGTAAACACTAGCTGTTTCCTCGACTCATCGCGACGAGGCTCAGTGAAGCAAAATTGGCAAGACCATGTAGGCGCACGTCGCTTTTGTGTACGTCGCTGAGAGGTGGTGTGCTGAAACTAATGCAAACGTGCGAACGCAATCTGCTGCACAATTGTACAGCAGAATTTTTAATTATTCAGTGATTAATTAGAAACACCCCTCCATGCAAGCAAGCGGTCCGCTAATTTTTTGTCAATTAACTTTCACCAGCAAACAAGAGCTGTGGAATCTAGCAGTACATGTTGTACCAGACCAGCAACAATCTGCATAAGGCCAATAGGACCTATTAGTCTAATAGAGGAACTAGTAGACACGCAACACTGCTTGTAAAAGACTAATAAGTCTAATACGCACGGCCTCTTGGTCTTATAGGTAAATCAGTACGACTAATAGAAATTTCTATTGGTCTAATACAAAACTGACGTATTAGACTAATTATTACAGACTTCTATTAGAATGTTTGCTAGGATTGCTAAAACTGCCAAACTTAATTGCTCAGTATAAGTAGGACTAGCTGCTGCATGTTACTGCATGTTACTTGCTTTCATTTAAACTTCTGGTCACCATTTCCTTTGGATTCAAACTGGAAACAGTTGCTACCAGAACAACTGGCCAATGTTTAAGTTGGTTCCAGTTGCTACTGATACAACTGGTCAAAGTTCCAGTTGGAAACCAACTGGAACCAGTTGATTCCAGTACAACTGGTGAAAGTTCCAGTTGCCTCTCTACTGGAACCAGTTGATTCCAGTACAACTGGTCAAAGTTCCAGTTGGATCCCAACTGGGTCCAGTCACTCCCAGTATAACTGGAAATTGTTCCAGTTGGATCCCAACTGGAACCAGTTGCTACCCAGTTGCTTTCCAACTGGGACCAATTGGTGTGTAACTGGGACCAGTTGGTTTCCAGCTGGAACCAGTTCATCCCAGCTGATCCCAGTTGGATCCCAGTTGGAAATTTTCACTTGGGTTGGCCGGCCTGGGACAGCACCGCTGCTTCCCTCTGCGCCGTAGCCGCAGCGTGCAAGGTCAACACGTGACTAGAAAGTAGAGGAAGCAGAAAGGAGAAAGAAAGGTTCACTGCCATTTTCTACGCATGGCTACGGTAGCGTAGCTGAGACGTCGGCATGTACACGCATGTTCCGGCGCAATGCAGAATCAGCGACCATGCCATTTGAGAGAGGGTGAAATTTCCTTCGCATTTTTTTTTCTTTCTTTTTTTTTTTTTTTTTTTGTTTTGTTCGCACGCAACTTTGAGGGGTCTCTCCTAAGCTTTTACTCTATGGCGGTGCCGGAGAAATGCCGGTCGGAGGCGCCACCGCGTGATTTGGTTCGAATTAACGAGATTTGACTGTATACATTATAAATTGAATGCAAACGTTCCAGCCGCATTCCTCGACTGTCGCATACGCATGGCGGCTCGGTGCACATGTTTTGCATATGTGCGGGCCTTGAAAGTTGTTGCTTTGGTTATAGTGCGGATATTCGCGACTCCGGTGACTTACGTTATAAGCAGTCTACACTGTATGTGGAATACATACAAATGGCTGTAAACCGTATACAAAACTATCAGCTAATTACGCTGTCCTTATATTCGGTCTTATCCCCTACACTCTTAACAGTCTGACAACTCTAGCCTCTCTGGCTGCGTCGCTGCTTGAGTGGAATGTTCTCACGTTTTTGACGCTGACTCATGTGGATTCCTTGTCCAAGTTGCGTCGCGTCTCTTTTGGAGTCGCTACTCCTGATGATCCTGAAGGTGTCGTCGCCTTGGTAGACGCCCGTGTCCCGTTCGCCATCGATGACGTGGCAGAGAGGTTCGGCAGATTAGGCCTATCAATGGGTTCGGCCGCTGCTTCCGTCCGGCGCCTTGCTCAAGTGCCGTCGAGGCGTTCCAGGGACTATCTTACGTGCTGGTCTGCCTCAGAAGGGGAATCCTTGCTGGAGTGCCCGGAACTTCCGTGAGAGGCTGCAGCGGGTTCAAGGAGCCTCACTCGAACGTCGCACCTCACACCCTGGACTGCCAGCATCATGGACTTCATGGACCAAACCTTGTGGGTTCTTAAGTGTCTCACAGGAGACCAGCCACTGCGGGTTCAAGCTTAGTTAGCCACAGGGCCGCGTCAGCCGTCACCTCCAGCACCGCTCACGCGAGCTCAGGCTGCAAGGGGCTACCGAGCGACGCACGCAAAAACACAGTAATGCCCTGAGTTAACAGAAACCATTTATTGAATCTGTCGGCACCAGCACTGCACAAACCCCCCCGCTGCAGGGAACCAAAAGAGTCCTGCACCAAGGGCAAAAATACAGAAAACGGGCGCCTATAGCACGTCACTGCGAGAGCTCAGGCTCAAGCTGGGACATGCCGCTAGGAAAAGTCCCGGCGGCTATGCTACATGCTCTGGTGATAACCAATGGGTCAACTCGCGAGAGCTCGGGCAATCTCCTTCAGCTTTGGCTTTCGGCAAGTGCGGCTCGGCGTGGTACGACCTTGCATGAGCACTAGGAGACCGCTCGTCAGCTTAGCGTCCGGAAAGGAACAGCACAATGTACGCGCTCCCCGCACAGGCGAAGGCACCGTGCGCGAGCTCTAGTCCTAGTCACAAGGGTGTCGGCGGACGAGAGAAAAGCATGTACGTACTCTGCGCCAGTCCTGGAGATAAGAGAGCCACGCTCAGTAACTAGCAGCCGACGCGTGACCGCGTAGTGACGTCTGTGCCCCGCCATCACCACAAACCACCGCGTGTGGAGCACCACCGCTGGAACCGGTTGGGAGTGGGCGGGGTTGGCGAGGGGGACGGCAAAACAGGTGAAGCTCACGCAATGGCGCCGGCGCCTCCTGCAATCCCCACAACCTCCACGGCTCCTGTCACCAGTACAGTGCTGACGCCACAACGTTCTTGGCCCAGAGCCACACAGACAATGACAGCTCATCGCTGTTTTTCTCTCGATCACACCTCCGGTCACGCGCCTCGAGCGCTCGTGCTGTTTGGAACTCCGCGTGCTCTTCATTGTCGTCGTTCTTCCGTGCAGGTTGTCCCTTTACTCATGACACACACAAAAAAAAAAGTGTACAGAAGAGAAAGAAGAATGAACAAAAGCAATTGACTGGCAAATGTATACAACTTTACTTTGAAGTGCAATCGCTGCCGCATTGTTAACTTGTGACTACAGTTGAACCTCAATATAATAAAGTACATCTAAAATTTGGTTGACCATGCAGTGGAGTACTCTCACACTTTAACGTAACTGAAAATGCAGGATCCAACATGGTATTGGTTATAGTGAAGCAAATTTCTGTTTGCATGTGGCTTAAAATATGTATTCCAGTAGCAAAGATGTCAATCAATTTTTCAGACACTTTACTTTTCGAACCAGTGTGATTATTTGGACTTCGCTGTGGCACTGCTGCCTACCCTTAGAACCAATGTCTAATGGCTCTTGAAATTTGCAGTTCAGGTGCCACATGGTATGCCACTCGATCTTCAGACATTATATGCACGTGTGATGCTGCAACATGGCGGCTCATGAGCAAACTTAATTTTGAATGTCATACAGTCACCGACTGATAATTCGGACTCGACAAGGACTGCCAAAATGTCCATATAATTGGGAGTACGAATTACCCGATTCACCCAAAAATAAGATACTTTTTCCACAAGTGGCCAAAAATGGTGCGCCATATTCTCGGATCGTCATGTTGGAGATATCTTCAATTTCGCGTGACTATATTGCAAGACGCATCGGCGTTTACGAGTGAAGTCATTCTGGACGCAGTGCCAAGCACAGTATCTTATCATTGTGCAAAAATGTTGCCGTTCGTCGACTCGTCCGGTGCTAGTCACACGAAATATTGCAAAAATGAAACTATCTTTCAAAAGTGATCATTCATGAATGTCTCCCAAGTTTGTAAACGCGTGTTGCTGCACATACATATGCTTTCCTTTAGCCTAAACATTCTGTGGCCGTGATTTTCTAGCATTGCGTTTTATGCTATCCCTTTCCACGCTTTTCGTCCTTCGCCAGTGGTCAGAGTGTTGCTCTGCACATGCTATCAACAGGATCAGTCACCCATGAACAGTGGATGATAAAAGTGGCATCGAATAGAGCGGAAGACATCGCTTCAAAATCACGGCCTGCATCTCGACCACTGTCTTGCTGTCGGTACAGATAGGCGAAAGTACAGTCAATGCATGCACCGAATTCTCATCGGTGACTACTGCATTGACTAGGCTTTGCTAGTTTCGGTTTCGCACACAACCGGCAACATAGCCGGCGACTTCTCAAAATGAAAATATTGCTATTTGTGCTTTATGCGGTGGCCATATTATTGCACAGTTGTGCAGTCGTAGTCAGAATTATCGTAAGATGGCTGTAAGGTTGTCAAGTACATTCTTTATTTCGGGAAATCCTCGGCGCACACACGCACACGCAGTCTGCGTTCCGTCCCACTGCACCGCACGCAGCTTGCTCCGCCGATTACTTCACTCACTCAGTTCGTTGTCGTGCACACCCCGCATGCCGACCGCGCACACATGCCTTCCATGTTCTCCCTGCCCGCCACACATCGTTGCCTACCATCTCGTGCCTGCAACTCTACGCCACGTGGCGTCGGCCCGATACCCTCACAAGGTGTTCGAAATTTCGGAAGTCCTTATCATTATAGGGCTAATAGCAGTGCTGCAGAGATGTCCGAATAATCAAGCATGTTCAAATTTTTAATGTCCAAATGATCAATTGTTGACTACATACAGCACGAACAAAGCAAGGATCAAAGCAGAAGAATGACAACACAGCAGTGCTGTGTCATCATTTTTCTGCCTTGGCCCTTGTTTTGCTTATGCTGTATACCACATTTCAATTATACCAATTAGGTGGTTTGATGAAATTAGGAAATTTGCAGGCATAATTTTGAATCAGCTAGTGCAAGACGGGGTAATTGGAGATCGCTGGGAGAGTAAGTGAAAAAAACATTTATTGTGGCTATGTACAAAGAGAGAGTTTGGGACGAGCCAGAAGGGCCCGCGCCGTACAAAGTCTAGGCGGGGTTCCTGTTCCGGGACCCCTGTGGCTTTTGCGGCAGCCCGGGCTCGGTCCACCAGGGCACGTTGGTCCTGTATGGTTGAGCAGCCGAGCAGGCAGCCTCCCAGCTCTCTCGGGAAGGATGGGGGTGGGGAGGGTAGGCCGGGTTGTTGGGGCATGCCTGCACCATGTCGTAGGTGTCCGCGGACACGTTCCCACAGTGTGGACAGTCACCTGAAAAAGCTTAATTAAAATGCTTAAGCACTGCCGGGCACTGTACTGTGTTGGTATAGAGGCGTAGGAGCCAGCGCTCCTCCACCTTCATGAGGCCTTTACACGAGGGAAGATACCAGCCGTGAGAAGTTTGATAGGAAAGAGAAATTTCTTGGGAATTAATGGCCGGATTGAAATCCTGGTCCTCTATATGCGACGAATGAGGCAATGCCCGGTAGTTAAGCGCATGGGCGGTAGCATCTGCTACCTCATTTCCCTCGATCCCCGCGTGTGCTGGGGCCCAGATGACGGTGCGCCGAGTCGGGTAACCCTGGTACTCACATTGGTGAAGAATTTTAAAGGCATGATACGGAATGCGTCCCTGCTCCAGGTTGCGACAGGCTCCCCTAGAGTTGGTGATAATGACTCAGGAAGCTGGATCCGCGGCGGTTAGAGCGATGGCGACTTCCTCCGCGTGTGTTATGTTAGGGGCACGGAAAGTGAGGCCCTGTACTGGTTCATATTGGTGGATGACAGCTGCCGTATACCAACCCCTGTGGTGCGGGCCAGCTGCATCGGTGTAGAATGTCGTACTATTCGGAAATGGACGCCGCGCGGGCGAGGTGGCGGCCATCGCGGGCATCCTTGGTCATGTTGCTGGGGGAGGGGGGGGGGGATCGTACCTGTAGTGCAAGCACCAGGCTTCAGGTAAGGAGACCCGCCTTCATCCTGCAGTAGACATAAAAATAGACTGAGGATGTTGATATACCACATTTGAAATAAGTCTTAACCAACTCGCCCACCTTGCCATCTTACTTAAAGGGACACTAAAGGCAAATACCTAGTCAAGCTAAAGTGATAGATTATTGCTCGAGAATGCCTAAGGCATCAATATTATCACCAACAAAGTTTTAGTAATAAAGAAATTGAAGTAAATACAGGACATGATTTGTGACAACCGAAACATTCAAGTACTAGCCCGAAGACGTAGGCACTCCTATTTTAATTCTGTCACTAGTACTCGTCCTCTCGTAATGAAAAGATCATTGCATTGCATTATAAGACGGGAAGAAATGCTACTTGTCCAGCTCTATTTGATGTTTAGAACAAAGAATTCATTGACGTTACCACTGACAACGACACGGGCAGTCGAAAGGTTTCGTTTTCGCTCGACTCTGTGCCCTCCACGCTTTCGCATTTCAGTAGTTTCGTTATTGCGTAGTGCTGTGCTGATTTTGTAGGTCACGAAACTCGCACAAACTACAAGTAGCAGAGAATACCGCATCAATGTGATGTTGCGAGATGCCCAAATGGCTCACGTCACTTGACCAAAAGCAGCTGCAGCGGTGAATCGAACGCTCTGTCATGGCTCGGTTTTTCTATAGCCGCGCATTTGCGTTTTGCACAAAAAACAGTAGCGCTGTCTGTCATGCACTGTTTTACTCACCAACGATAGTAGGTGATGGGATTGTAGCGAAGGATACGAACGCCATAGTGGGTCATGCTCTCCAGCCCTGTCTAGTGGGTCGATCCCTCCTGCGCTCTCCTCGAGAAACGCAGCTCGTGCTGAGATCTCGGGCCTTGAACTAACGGTCGGTCGAAAAGGCTGGTGCCTAATAAACGCCTTTACAAGTCACCACTCCACCACTCCACCGCTGGGGGGCGAGTGATTTGAATTGCGCTAAAGGTATGCCAACCATTCAAACCCGATTTTCTCTTAAGCTAAGTCTTTTCTTGGCACGAAACAAGCACTGTGTGGTTTCTGGAGTGGTATTATAACAGTCCACGTTGACTTAATACTTGCCTTGAGTGTCCCTTTAAGCATGAATAATGTTGCCGCCATGTTGACTCGGCACCAAACTGCAATTTTCGTTGCCAACTCCCGACCAAATTGCACTGGCTAAGCAATACAGCTGTGATGAAAATTTGATGACGGCCGGCGAAGCGGCTAGGGACAAACTATCACAGGAAGCTCACCATCAGTGTTTATACCCATAGACCTCACCAGTGACTGAGCTTGAGATTGCATGCATGGGCTAGACTGACGGCCATAATAATGGAGTTTGGGTGTGCATGTGGGCTCCTGGTCAGCGACTGTACACAGCAAGAGCAACTTGAAATGGCACGTTTTGGACGCGCTTGCTTGGTTTGGCCACCGACTGGGCTTGGTTAGACTGCAGCCAGCAAGCCGACGTGCCAATCACATGGTTGCATATTAGTAATGGTGAAAAGCACGTGTATGTAATTTATTGCCGTTCCTGTGCCATGTATCAGCATGGTAAGCCACTGACGGGCCATAAAAATATCCAGAGAGTCTTTGCTGGCCCATTGGAGGTATCATGCTTGCATTTATTTTGCACAGGCTCGACTGCAATTTTTCTTTGTGCCAATATCACTGTGCATGCTTTTAATGAATATCGGATATAATAAAGGTATTTTCGTGTCGGATGCAACTTTGTTATAATGAGGTTTGATGTTTAATGCCTTAAAGGGGTCCTGAAGCACTTTTTATTGAAGTCAAGAAATGCATTTGACGTTAAAATAGACTATCTCAGAAGTACTTTGCCACAATAAGTCCTTGAATGTGTTCAGCAGAAGCGGAGTTATTGGCAATCAAATATAGCTGTGGTCCCCTTTGCGGTGCTTCCAGTCATTCTTCAGCGCCTTGCACTGTGAAGGCTGCGGCGGAGTGGGGTGTTGCCCACACTGCTCTGCCTACTGAACATGCCCGTGGTACATAGTTGTGATGCCTACAATGCGCCAAACTTAGAGGCTATCTCTCAGCTTGCGGTTGAGTTCACGGTGTCTCATCCCTTTGTTGTACTACAGTACACTACCGCAAAATTCCGAGCAAGCACCTCTGCCCGTGCAAGAGCTCCCCCCCCCCCCCCCCCCCTCAACTTCACTGCTAATTTCAAATTTCTGTGCTCTTCCGGGAAATCCCCTCCCCTTGCTTTCTTATCACACACCACACTCAAACAACACTGGCCAGCCACATCCAGTCCACGAAAATAAGGGCAAATTCGGCAAATAGCTCTGGTGCGCACCGGGGTGCCCCGATGCGCAGTTTCATCTAATCATGGTCACACCCTGGCGCCCCGGCATCGGTGCGATTTGCTGAATTCACCATAAGTTTCCATGTGTTCTTTCCTTCTTTCTTTTGGGGGGGGAGGGGTGGGGGGGGGAGGTCTGCAGATCTCGGACCGCCGGCCGCCGGCGAGATCTGCCTGTCACACAATGCAGAGGATTTCCCTGCGGCACAGCAACGGGACCACTCAGCGACATTGGAGTGGTCGTGGCTACGTTTAAGCGTCACTGGCAGCTTCACTGCCGCTGATCACTCGCCATCATTTTTGCCCTTTTCCGGTTCACTTCGAATCTTTAGCAGACAGTTCTTAAGTAATGTTTTGTTACTGTTGTTGACGCTTTACTCTCTTCTCGCAATAATCTCACACGAAGAAGAAAACATGCTGATATTTGAGGCGCTGCCAGCTGCGAGCATGGCTGTGCCACAGTTCGTTGTCCGCCATTGGTAACCATGCAGTGCAGCTGAGTTTGACTTGTATCAGAGCTCTCGTTAGTGCTAAACGTTTGACCGTGGATATGGTTTTTAATGAAGTGAACATTACGCGTCACTTTACTCTAGCGGACATCATTTTGCCTGGAATAGAAGCTGCATAACCAATGTTCGGGTCGCCAGCCGTGGCGACGCGCCAGTGCAGCGTCGATGCACTATTTCTGTAGTTCTTTCGATGGTTTTGAGAGTGATAAAGAGCACTAACAAATGGTTGGCTTAAGAAAGTGCATGTTAAATAACATGTTAAATTCTTTCCCACTGCACTTTTTGTTTTGTGTTTCTGGCGGGAAACTTTCTTTGTTGCCATCTTGAATGTTTGTGCCGTTCTGGGAAAGTGCCCTCCCACACACACTTTGCCGGTAATTTCGACTTGGTTGGGGGGGGGGGGGGGCGCTTGCTCAGAATTTTACAGTAGACAGCTATGCGCAGCTATTCTCGCACCGAGTGACATGAGTAGCGCATTTCCATTCGCACTTATCTTCACAAAAATCACACAATTTTTGACGGCCGAACAAACTTCATCTTCATGTTCCCTTGTGTGAGTACGTCGGCAGCGCGCACATCAGCTAAGCTTTGGGTGCCACACTCTGGGCTCGCATTGAAAAAATTCCTAACGTAAAGAACTTCGACCATGATGGCGACACCGCTCGAAAGCACCGTGCTCAAGGGTGTGCAACTCGGAAAACAGACGAACTGTTCGTCAGATGTTGGCGCTCGGGCCTTTTGTCACATCACCCACAGATACCAATCAGAGCAAGCTGTTGTCCTCTGCGAGCTCAGCATGCAAGCTTGTTGTGGCATCTCGTGTTGGCCACGGTATTTGCGCCACACTGCAGAAGCAGCTACATGCAACTGTAGTGGCCAACTATGTACACGACAGGGCTGGAGTGCACGCTTGCACTTATGTGCACCAGTCTGGCTGTGCTATGTGGTCCGGAGCAGCTTTGTCCTGCACTAGCTTGACCAACGAATGGTAGCCACATCCAAATTGCGCATTTTGTGCAATAGCTTAATACAAAGTGAAGTCTGCCAAGGTGTCTAGCCAAGAGCAGCCAGGAGTGAGCATGCGCTGGCAAGCATATGTCTTGTCTAATCTAAAGTTTCGCGTGGTTTGAGGCTAGTTGAGTTTTCAAAACTAATAGAAATTAATGAGACCTGGCGGCTACAACACTGATAAGCAGTGTGGCCAAGGTTTCATTCCTACGCAGGCTGTGTCAGTGAATATACACAGTAACAGTAGGAAGAAGCAAACTGATCCAAATACCCTTCTTGATTGATGTCAGCTATTGGCCAATAGCAGCTGCATGTGGGAATCTGCTATATGATGAAATATGGTATCCCAAAAAGAGTGAGGAGAAGGCTTCTGTTGAAAAGAGAGTGCTTGAGAAAAAGGTGAGTTTGCACTCTGCTTGTGATCTCCACGTGCCATGCACGAATGCAAAAATTACCGAAGAGACTTTGGAAATTCTGAAGTGTGCTTGGCGAAAGCCTTGTGGTCAACCCACTGCATATACCATGTTGTACATGGTATATGTACCCTTTTGTAGGCGTGTGCCACTTGTGCTAGACGCGCTTCTTGATGGGCCTGGTTGCTACAACCACTGCAGCCGCTTTCGTTCCGCCTCCCTGGCTTTGCTGTTCGGTGACATAGCCAGACGGTGCTGCCGTCTGCGCTCCGCTTCCCTGGTTTTGCTGTTCGGTGACATGGCCAGTCGCTGCTGCCGTCTGTGCTGAGAAGAAATATCATGTTCGGCGATATCGCCTGTCGCTGCTGCTGCTTTCGTTCTGCTTCCCTGCCTTTGGTACCCGGCGATCTAATCAGTCGCTGTTGGTGTTCCCGTTCTGCCTCCCTTGCTTTCGCATCTGGTGACATGTTCAGTCGTCGCATGCGCATTCGCTCCTTGTTCTTCTGGCGTTTGGTGTTGGGGGAATCCGGCGTCCGCTGCCGCTTCCCCGAACTGCCTGGCGCGAAATCACTGGGCCGCGTCGGAGCCATGCATCTCACTCACTCGACTGCAACAAGACGTCTGGCGAAGGAGCGGCAGTGCAGCTGCCACCGTCGACGCAGTGCGCACTCGTTCTACCGCTACTGTGTGACGTCACGGTTGCTATGCACAGCTGCGCCCTTCACTGGCGTGCCCGTTGCTAAGGAGGGGAGGAGGTTGCACCGCTGCATGGAGGAGAGGCCACAGTTGGCACGATTCCAGCGCATGGACGGACGTGACCGCGAGCATGAGCCATTAAAGGCTTAAGCCTTAAAATTTGGCTGAGATGTTCACAGCAGCGTATGCTATTCGCAGACTATGTTTTTTCACTAAGCCCGAGGGGTGGTTCAGGACCCCTTTAAAGTAGAATGCACGATACACTCTATACTAAATGAAGCACTTCGATGAGTACGGCTTCTGCTGCACAACCAATTGCCTGGACAGTGGGCTGTCCAAGTAATTGAAGCCATTCAGTAAAGTAGAGAAATAAGGCACAGCAATTGCCATAATTTGCGGAACTGCCAGTCACGTTCTTGCAGTTCCAGAAAAAAGTAATCAATTCACATAACGATTCCTTGCCTGTTTTCTTTATATATATTTTATAGTAAATTTTATCTCCCCTATCTTTTCTGTTAGCCTTTATCTTTCCCACGGCCGCGGGACAGCTCACATGTCCTCTGGGAAGTTATGATGGCCACGGCCCCTTCCTTTGCTTTCTCCTTTTTGTCCTTAATACAATAAAATGCTGCTACTATTACTTGTATTCTTTTGTAGTTGGTAAGACCTTGACTACTACATTTTGTCTTGCAGGATGAACCTACCACGGGCATGGATCCATACACACGTAGATTCCTCTGGGACCTCATTCAGGACCTAGTGCGAGGAGGCCGATCGGTGATTCTCACCTCTCACAGGTGGGATTGATAGGTTCCATGTTCTTTCGTCCTAGCTGAATGTAATATGACATGGAGCTTAACTGGGCTTCTGCCATCTGCATTTGCATTAGAATGTGTTTCCTCAAGAATTATTATCTAGTGTCGTAATTTTGTGCTGATAAAAAGGTAAAATTAAAAGGAACTGGTGGCTGCAGACACACATTTTACTTTCACCAAACAACAACAAAAAAAGGTCCATCTATTTACATGTAACATTTACTACTTCTGAAGAATGGGAACCGAGGGGCTCAATTTTATTAGTCATAACCACATAAAGCCAACAGACAACGAAGCCAAGGAAAGCATCGGAGAAATTAAGTGTAGTTGAAATTGGAATGCAGAAAATAATGAAGAAAAGGGAAATGAAAGTGGACGAAAAGATAAGTTGTCGCCGGCGGGAGCCGAACCCGCAACCTCTGCATTACGCGTGCGTTGCACTACCAATTGTGCTACAGCGACGGCCATCAATTCATCCACTAACGTGGGTATTTATGTTCACTAGATCTAGCCCTAGGAGTGTTAGCCAGCGCCACTCAGAACCATGGTGGGCGGATGTGGAACATCCTTTTTAGCCCGATGGCGTCACGATACATGTGATCTTAGGAGAGCAAGCACGTGGCTAATAAACCCTCGCATGCTACCTAATGACATCAAGGCTGCCAGATTCGAGACCCAAGTTAGTGGACGAATTGATGGCCGTCGCTGTAGCACAATAGTGCAACGCACGCGTAATGCGGAGGTTGCGGGTTCGGCTCCCGCCGGCGACAAGTTATCTTTTCGTCCACTTTCATTTCCCTTTTCTTCATTATTTTCTTCATTCCAATTTCAACTACACTTAATTTCCCTGATGCTTTCCTTGGCTTCGTTGTCTGTTGGCTTTATGTGGCTATGACTAATAAAATCGAGCCCCTTGGTTCCCATTCTTCTTTCGTATTTCATTACGAGGGTCTCGAATCTGGCAGCCTTGATGTCATTAGGTAGCATGCGAGGGTTTATTAGCCACGTGCCTGCTCACCCAAAATCACGTGTATCGTGACGCCATCGGGCTAAAAAGGATGTTCCACATCCGCCCACCATGGTTCTGAGTGACGCTGGCTAACACTCCTAGGGCTAGATCTAGTAAAGATAAATACCCAAGTTAGTGGACGAATTGATGGCCGTCGCTGTAGCACAATTGGTAGTGCAACGCACGCGTAATGCAGAGGTTGCGGGTTCGGCTCCCGCCGGCGACAAGTTATCTTTTCGTCCACTTTCATTTCCCTTTTCTTCATTATTTTCTGCATTCCAATTTCAACTACACTTAATTTCCCTGATGCTTTCCTTGGCTTCGTTGTCTGTTGGCTTTATGTGGTTATTTACTACTTCTGTAGCGTGATCTACACACTTCCATAGAAATTTCGCTCCTGCTGGCCCTGGTGTGGGAGCCTAATTCTTTTTTTCAGCACTTTGTCAACAAATATCTGGAAAGGTATGCAGAAAGTGTCTACACTGCACTGACAAAGAGAGACAGTCACTGGGTAGTAGGTGTGAAAGTTATCCTGTTGGCTTTTGTCTCGGGAAGGATTAAATCAGCCAGCTCTATGCATGGCTTGCTGCTGGCACCCTCTAGGCTGGCACCTTGTGTCAATATCCTTTGCCGAAGACTGAATGTTTGGCTGTCAAATGTTTAAGGAATATCCATAAAATGTTTTACTATCGAGCCATTTGTTGTTCTCTCCTGTATGTTGGCTCTCTTGCCACTACCATCCTGTACACAGTTGCAAAGTGTGTCGGTTTTTGATTTGGTCACCTCTGCATGACATCTTATTCACCCTTGTACTGTGGGGATGCGCAACTCTCACGCGTCTCCTGTGGTCCGACTTCACCGCGTGGCTAAGTGCTGGCGGTGGTCGTAGTGGTTGCGGCGCGTTGCGAGAGATGGCGCGAGTGTCGCGATGCTAACGCCACCGAACGGCGGGGTGACTTGGGAGAAAAAGGTCGAAGGCGCTCTCTCTTGGGCTCTCAACACGCATGAACGCATCGCGCATGTGCTGGCCGTGGGGATGCGCGACTCTCACGGGTCTCCTGTGGTCCGACTTCACCGCGTGGCTAAGTGCTGGCGGTGGTCGTAGTGGTTGCGGCGTGTTGCGAGAGATGGCGCGAGTGTTGCGATGCTAACGCCACCGAACGGCGGGGTGACTTGGGAGAAAAAGGTCGAAGGCGCTCTCTCTTGGGCTCTCAACACGCACGAACGCATCGCGCATGTGCCGGCTGTGGGGATGCGCGACTTTCACGCGTCTCCTGTGGTCCGACTTCACCGCGTGGCTAAGTGCTGGCGGTGGTCGTAGTGGTTGCGGCGCGTTGCGAGAGATGGCGCGAGTGTCGCGATGCTAACGCCACCGAACGGCGGGGTGACTTGGGAGAAAAAGGTCGAAGGCGCTCTCTCTTGGGCTCTCAACACGCACGAACGCATCGCGCATGCGCCGGCCCGCTTCGCGCAACCGTCGCGCGAGACTAAGAGCGGGACACCGGTATGGACGAACACGAATCGTTCGAGCGCGCCGCCGTTCGCGTGACTGTACACGTGAACGACTAGGCGATGGTGTCATAGCATGGGGCGAACGTATTCACTCGCTATCAGGTCGCGGTGAGTCGGACTTCCTTGATTTGTCGCGCGCCTGTGTGAATGTTCTATTGGTTGTAATCCGGCTAGTGTGCATTAGTGTATGAAAGGTGCAATAAATGCCCTTTTGATTGTTCTATACTGTGTTGTCGTTCCTTTGTCCCAAGAGCATGTGTGAGACCCCACAGTAGTCATGACAGCGTGGGACCATCCTCCCAGCTTCGCTACATCAGTGTGCACCACTCAGACTAAAATATAGTGCTCATAGTGTCACTCTCAAAGGAGAAAGGGGTATGGTGTAATGCATGGGCTGACAAGAAAGGCTATTAATGCAAAGCATTTTTTGCCTCATTCTTGTAACTTTGCAGTAGGTAGGTTCCTGTCTCTCTTCGCTTTAATAAAAAGAAAATAATGTGTGACCAATGGTGGAATCGAACTTCTGTCGTTGAGCACAGCAGCCTGGTGCTTTAACCATTAGGCCGCGATCACATTCATACTTCTCTTGTTCCAAAACCAGTTAGCTCTATGAAACGCTTAGTGTGTGCGTCCCGTGCCACTTCATCTTCTTTCCTTGTGACAGCTCGCGCTTTGAGGCGTTGATTTAGACTGCCCTATCTCTGGAACCAGCCCACTTTCCTCAGTACTTTCTTTGCAGCATGCTGCTTAGAAATTGCGCGACGTTGTACTGACTTCATGATCACCCAAGTTAATCATGCTTTAACATATTTTCGCTGGAGTACACATGTTATCGTCGTTTTACATACACCACATGACATAGCCATAGATATGTGAAATTGCACAACACGTAGGCGCTGATGACGTCACAGTGTTTCTCTCCTTTATGTTCTTGCACTACCTATGTAAAAAACCAACAATTGCCATATAAGCTTGCTTTGAATGGCCGGCGTGGAAATGATGCCGTAGCCGTCATACGATCGTCTTCAGTGTGGTCGTTGTTGTGTTGATGTAGTGGCAAGCCTGTACGTTCACGACCCACACACACAACTACTCAATTTACACAAACACATTGGTCCACCTGGTATTGCTTTGCGGTACCCCAAACAATGCTAGATAGCCAAGTACCTGCAAAATGCTTCACATAATCTTGATTCCCACAGTGCGTGGGATCTGCACAATGTTTATGTCTTAGTTTCTTTCTTTTTTTTTCTTTTCAACGTCTTGCATGATATGCATTAGGGAGTGCATTGTTGGACCCTGTTTAAACATTTCTCTGCTTATCTGTGTGGAATGGTGAAAACAGGCTTTAGTGGCAGTCGCATCCATGTTCGTAAATGCTACTACTCAGAGTCGCTGAGCTAGTTTTATTTAAATATTGTATTAGCTTTACTTACCAAGCCTTGAATGTGCTAGAAGCGTGTTTACTTTGGCTTCTATGGCATTTCACTAGCAAATATCATTTTTCGGCTGTTTAGTTTCACAGTGGCAGTGGAGCCTCATGCAAGTTTTTCTGATGCAGCATGGAAGAGTGTGAAGCCCTGTGCACAAGACTGGCCATCATGGTCAATGGCCACTTCAAGTGTTTGGGCAGCATTCAGCACCTGAAGAATCGTTTTGGGGAGGGCTATTGTATTACCGTCAGAACAAGAGGAACATCCCATGATGCCATTGTTGCATGGTTCCACAGAGTCTTCCATAATGCCATGCTCAAGGTTGGTGCACCACTAATAAATAACTGCACAGCAGACTTGTACAAGATACTTAAAAATGTATTTAAGTGGAGTACTAAATACTGAATACAGAAAAGTATTTGAGCAGAGTACAACATCTCGTGAAAGCAATGGGTTACTTGTAAGATGCTCACAAGATAAATTAAAAGAAAGCAAAACAAAGCAGTGTTACCACAAGGATTTATTGGTTTGCTGCAGGAATTGCTTCCCACAATTGGAATGTGACAGCAAGTGGCATACGGTGATAGCAAAAAAGTATTCCTTTCATATAAGACTCAAAAATTCCTCTGGACTGCTTCAATACCAGATGGACAATGCCCATTTTCTTCCCACTGCCACATGCAGAGATACAGATGGTCATTGCTCCAAAAATGAACAGATGTGACAAAAACAGCAGCAGGCATCTTTCACAAATGGTCTTGTACTACTGCACGTGTATGCAAGAAAAAGCGTGTGTACATCTACTTCTCTTCTGGTGTTCGTGTCCTGAAGGCTGGGTTTAATCGTTTCCACAAGTATGTACCAACAGGCCCAGCAACAGACTCTTCTATGGGCAAAACAGCCTGCCTTACTTGGGCATGGTCTTGCCTACCATAAGTGCTTGGGTGGCTGGGAGGGAACAGTGTTTATCAATTTCAAGTGTGACTTGAAATAGTGACGTGTACTGTGTGACGGGTATTGGTTTGAGCCAAAGTGCAACCTTTCACATGACTCTAGTTCTGTTGTGCACCCCCTTGCGTTCCTTGCTTAAAAAGGCTACGGAAACTTTCACTCACGTAGCTCATGTTTTGAACAAATGCTATGCTGACACAAATGCCAGCAGTGCCGTTACTGGTGTCGCACCTCGATGGTGCACGAGATGACACAGACAGAAAAATATTGACCTTAGTCAGCACCCCAAGAAAAAGGATTAGATAGATTTACCTTGATATTTACTGTCTGTTCCTCTCAGACCAGTGTGTGCACCACGGTGTGGTATCCACACAGTTGCTTAGCAGGAACGCTAATGTGTGTGCACACAGTGGGAACGTTTGACTCACTCGTGTCCCCTGTTGTTTTCTCCGCATGGCTTTCATGTCTCCTGGATTCCGGCTTCTCTGCATAGCATGTGTGCAGCGGCGGCGTTGGTAGTTGGGAAATTGTACGATGGCGCAAGACCCGCTGCTAATGCGACTTGATGCCGGGGATACTGAGGTGCACAAGAGAGTAGCCTCTTTCTCTTGAACTGCAGGAACTTTGCGCGTGCGAACGGACCACGCACTCATTTCACGGGGTGCTCTGCGGGGCCATCCCTTGTACACCTTCTCATTCACTTGTATGCACCTCCATTCACAAAACTTCACCCCCGAATGACTTGGGCGTTGCTGTCCAGGAATGGGCAAACATATTCGTTAGATATCTTGTCGCGGTGAGTCGGACTTCCTCAAATCGTCAGCACCCATCGGCATAGTCGGCTAGTAGGCATTGGTGTATAAAAGGTCAATAAATGACTTTTGGTTTGTTTCCAATACTGTGCTGTTGTTCCTTTGTCCCAAAGAGCACACTTGAGACCCCACAGCACTATGCCCGTGCCAGCAGCAGATGCCAGAATGCTGCCCTGGCTCCAGCAGAGCCGAATGAGCGGAGTGTGGTAGTGCATCCAGTTGGCTTCGTTGCTTTGAAGAAATATAAAAATACAGTGGAACCTCATTGCTGTTGTGGAGATGGGTTTGCACAAGGCTTACCCTACGAGCGACGGTCAGGAAAGGGCACGACGCTCCTCCACTCCGCAACGCACAAAGGTGCTACGCCAGGGTTTGTTGACTCTCCGACATGGCGCAGAGAAGGCTCCAGAGTCAGATCGCCAACACGGATTTATTCACCCAAGATACAGCACAGTGCGACAGTCACGGCACTTACGGGCCAAGGCTCACCGCAAGACTGATCGAGTACGCACGCCCGCTGCGCTAGGGCTAACCAGGTAGTGTTCCGCCAAGCGCGAGAAAGAGGAGTCGCGAGAACAAAGGTCTCGTGTAACCACCTCGTTGCGGGCCTGTGAGCATTCGCCGCGGCGAGGGAGTTCTTAGCGGACAAGAGCTCAAGTGGAGAGGGTGCCCGGGGGCCGCCACCTGGGTGGCCAATCAGGGTGCGTCCCGGTGACGTGTTCTCGCGGGGCAAGTCCAATCCTGGGGGGGAGAAGCACGGTTTGCGCGGGAAAGTAGGTCCAGTAGTAGGTCCGGCGCGCTCGCCATGTCCGCCATGTTGCCGTTATGGTGGTGGTTCCCGGAGATCGAGCTAAGCGCCACGCGCGAGCTGGGGGACGAGATGCGGGAAGGCACCTCGATCCCCACATTCCCCCCTCCTAAAGACCGAGGCCAGCCTCCAAAGGTGACTGACCGAGGCCAAGTGGCAAGGTTGACTCAGCCAAAGAGGGCTAAGCCAACGGGGCAAAGTCCAAAAGAGTGTCATCGTCTTCACTTCATACGAAGCCAGGGGCTTGCCTTGGCTACCAAAGTTCTGCACACCAAGAAGGGCTCACTACCAGAAGGAAGAGTGGGCAGCCCAGGAAGGACGGGGCAGGGCAGCACCATGGGACAGCCAGCAACGCTTGAGGTCCGCCGACCAGGAGCTGCCAGGAACGCGCGCAGCATGGCTGCCCTTTTGGCGCAGCAGCCACCACGGAGGTCACAGGGCCCTCAGGATTGCACGCTGACAGGAACAGCAGGCCGGGATGACCGGCAGCCAGGTTAGCAGCGGAAGCCGGAGTGACCATCCTTGGCCAGGGGTCAGCGTCTGACTGGGCGGACCAGCCGCAGTTAGCGGCAGCCAAGGCAGAAGGAGGCAAGGCTGCTCGAGTTCAGGGCCCCCAAGGCAGGAGTCAGTCATGGCGGAAGGACCAGGAGCAGCAGGCTTTGAGGTCAGCAACAGACTGGCGTGGTAGGACCAGGGACAGCTGGCTTCGTGGTCAGGAAGACTGGTGGCACAGTGGAGCCAGGCGCAGGTAGAAGACTTGACGACACAAGGGAAAGGACAGGAAAGCCCCCTGGCATAGCTGGCATGCCAAGAAAGTTGCCCACCTGTCTGACTGCCCAAAAAGGGGCGTTTGCCAGGCTGAGGCTTGGGCAACACAATACTAGGCCACATGGGCCTGTCACCGCTTCGATGTGCGTCCTCGCACCGTAGCTACATTTCTCCATTCACCGGCATGGTATGGAATGAAGTCCAGCTACCTCCTAGTTGGAGAAAGCTGACTAGGCGCATAAGAAGGCGGGTGAGCACGAGAGGGTATATGAGGCCAAATAGGCCTGTCACCGCTTCACTGTGCACCCTCGCACCGTAGCTACATTTCTCCATTCACCGGCATGGTAGGGAATGAAATCCAGCTTCCTGCTGGTGGGAGAAAGCCTGCCTAGGTGTGTTTCCGCAGGTTGTACCGGTGGCGTGGCCTGGGGCCAGCCGTGTCATGGTTTGCCTGCGGTTCGTTGACCGCCTCCCCCTCTTCCCAGTCGTTGCTACGGGCAACGAAAGGTTTGAGGTCCGAGACATGAACTGGACCGCCGAATGGTCTCCCTTGGGAGTCAGCCAGCTTGTATACCAGAGGGGACATTTTGGTCTCCACTCGGTACGGGCCCAACCATTTGGCAGACAGGGAGGCAGAGATGCCTTTGGCGGCGTCACTCAAGACATGGTTGCGTTTGAGGACGAGATCGTCGACACCGTAGTGCACGTCCTTATGTGACCGGTCGTACTGGGCTTTTTGTCCAGCTCACGCTTTTGCCAGGTTGGAACGGGCCAGGTCAAGGGCCGCCTCCATCCGTGAGCGCAGTTCCGCCGCGTAGACGGAAAGGAAGGCTTTCGTGGTGCATGCCCTGCTGCCGGTCCGCAGAACGCGGTCCATGGGGTTTGGCAGCTCTCTCCCGAAGTTGAGGAAAGCGGGCGTGTACCCAGTCGAACGGTTCACCGTGGACTGCAAGGAGAAGCCTATCTCGTTAATACAGACATCCCAATCCCTGTGTTGCTGGGCAAAAGCCGCGAGCAAGGGCTTGAGGTTCCGGTTAATCCGCTCTGTCGGGTTGGCCTGTGGGTGATACGTGGTTGTATGGCGGTGCTTAATGCCAAAGGCAGCACACGCATTCACGAACACGTTGGCCATGAAGTAGGACGCGTTGTCCGTTATCAGCTCTGCCGCAAAGCCGAAGCGGTTAAAGACCTCGGTCAACTTGTCCCAGATTGCGCGTTCCGTTAACTTCCGAAGGGGAAAAAGTTCAACCCATTTCGTGAAATGATCTGTGACAGCCAGGAGAAAAACGTAGCCTCGCCGGCTTCTGGGAAAGGGTCCCATAATGTCACAGGCCGCGACTTGCCAGGGTAGCTGGCTGTCGATTGGCTGCATGAGCCCGGGGGGTTTGCCCGCGCGAGGCTTCACACATTGGCACATGCGGCATGAGCGGGCGTAGTGAAGAGCGTCACGCTTCATGCCTTGCCAAATAGCGGAGTGGCACAACTTTTGGAAAGTCGCGGGTGGCCACTCGCATGTCCGGCCACCCGCGAGTCATGGAAATGGCTCAGGGTGGCTTTCCTTAGGCTGCGGGGTATCACCACCTTGAAAAACTCCTGGGGAGCCTCCTCAGATAGGATATAGCGCAGGAGAACTTTATCGGCGTCAAGCAGATACGTATCTAACGTGCCCGAAGCAGTACCAGCTGTCCGGGTGCACTCGGCGGCTTTGCCGCCCCGCTCCTCTTGGGAGCTCGGCTCTTTGAGCCTGTCAACGATTGCTATTTACAAAATGGATTGCTCTGCTGATCCCTTAGCAGCTTTTGCCTGCTCAAGACGATACCAGCGGGAGTAATGGGGTTCACCGGGTATATACGTCCTCTCCCGAGGCTGGCAATCCGGGGACCGCTTCGCCGTCGGGGGTCGCGCCTTTTGAGCCATTGGAGACTGAGGCTCTGGCTTCTACTTGGTTCGAATGCTCACGGGAGTGGCAGAGCAAAGGATCAGACGCCGAAACGGGGGCTCGCGACAAGGCGTCCGCCACCACGTTTGAACTCCCTTTCCTGTAGCGCATAACAAGGTACCGCTGCCATGTCAACGCCCAGCATGCGAGGCGGCCCGATGGCTCGCGCAAGCGCTTAAGTCAGATTGTACGTCTCCACGGCAAACGGCACGTACGCTAATGCCAACTTCCAGAGAGCAAAAAGGACCAACGGTCAGGTGGTCTGCTCAATGCGCGACCGACCCAATGGGGCCAGTAAACGGCAAAGAGAAGAGCTGGGTTGCCGCTTCGACAGGCGCATGAGGCCTCACATGACTGGCAGACGGATCGACGGCGGAGCGGGGTGGCTCACGTACGTCGAAAATGTCGCTCGGCTGTGCATGAGGCAAGCGGTAGTCGGAAAGTGCGGCAACTTTGTCGGCTGAGCAGGGGGGCTTGCGCTCAACATTGCTTCCCAGCTGCGCTCGGGACAAGGAGAGGCCAGTGAGCAGTTTTGCACCAACAGTGAGGCAGGGAGGCTCAGCTGCGGCACACGGGACACCTAACTGCGCTCGGGACAAAGGAAGGCCAGCGAGCGAGCTCGTGCCTATGGCGGAGCGGGAAGGCTGCACGGCGGCGTATTCCTCCGAGAAAGGCGCTCGGAACAAAGGTAGGCCAGCGAGCGTATGTGCACCAGCATCTAAGCGGGGTGGCTCCGACGCGGCACTTTGGGCACTAAACTGCGCTCGGGACAAAGCGAGGCCAGTGAACGAGTTTGTGCCAGCACCTAAGCAGGGTGGCTCTGGTGCGACACCAGCCTGTGCTCGGGGCAGGGAAAGGCCCGCGAACGCACCGGCAGAGCGGTGCGGCTCCGACGCAGCACATGGCGCCGTGAACGACGCTGGGGACAAAGGGAAGCTGGCGAGCGTATTCGTGTTGGCATCTAAGCGAGGTGGCTCCGTTGCGCCACATGGGGTACTCTGCTGCGCTCGGGACAAATAGGGGCCAGCGAGCGGAAACAGCACGTCGGAGGGGCTAGTAGGCACCTGTTCCGCGTGCGTCTCAAACAGCTGAGGAAACCCGAAATTGGCATGGCTAGGACTAGCGTACACATCCGAGCGGTCGTCACAAAAGGGCTGTCCAAAGAAGGGATTGCCCCCGGTGACCGAAAGCAGAGGGTCGCCGAGGCGAACGTACCTCATGCTGTCGGTGTCGTCCGCGTCAAAGGGCATTAAGTCCGTAGCCAAGGGGTCAAGCTGGAACGAGGGCTGTGAATGGGCCTGCTCTGATGCCATGCCGAAACCACGTTGGGCGCCAGTTATGTAGAGATGGGTTTGCACAAGGCTTACCCTATGAGCGACGGTCAGGAAAGGGCATGACGCTCCTCCACTCCACAACGCACAAAGGCGCTGCGGAGTGGAGTGGTAATTGAACTTAATTACCAGGCAGCAATAATGACCTTTACTGATTTGATTTTCAATAGTTTGTTTCAATAGTCAACTTCAAATAAGGTTTTGTGTGAGAGTAGCTTTTTGTCTCATCAGTAGTGCTTCAGCAAGCATTTCCGAATGGTACGTTTTCCCGGATTATATATATTTTTTTCTGTGGTCTTCTAGAAAACATATCAACGGCATTCTAGTGTATGATTTTATCATGCAATTTAATATTTGCTTTATTGAGCATATACAGTGGAATCTCGATGATACGATCACGGCTAATACGAATTTCCGGATGATACGAATTTTTATAAGGTCCCGGCCGAGCCCCATTACTTTGCAACGTGCTAGAGAACGATTGTTACGAATCGATTTTCGACCCGCGTCGGTTGATACGAATAAACGCCGCCCCCACCGACGGCCGCGAAAGAGAACAGCGAGCAGTCACGCGCGTTTTCCCTTTCTCTTTTGGTGCGGAGGCGCGGACGCGGCGTCGGACAGTGCGGAAGCCGTGACTTGGCGCGAAGAGTTTGAAGCGGCGGCGCTTTTGTTGCTTTTGTGCTTTTCCTTTTGTCTCTTCGCTCGCTGCGGCGGCAGCTCTTCCCCACGCGCGGCCACCGCAGCAAGCGAAGGCTCGTGCAGTCTATCGCTTCAACGGAAACTGAGCGGCGTAAGCACGGCGCATACAAAGGTCAGAGCCGTGTGGAAATCGCTTTCAAGATACGGTGCGTGCGACAACACCGACAGCCGGCACAGGCGCAAAGTAGAAGAACGCATTTGTTGGCAGAGTAAAAGCCCCCCCCCCCCCACTCCCTCCCGCGCTACCTTCCCGCTTTGCTCTTTTCGCGTGGGAGATTGCGTCGCCAGTTACCCTTGCGCTCGGTTGCAAGATACGCATTTGGTGACGCAGCACAGCGTCGCCACGCCCCCCCTCCCCTTCCCTCCCTTACCCCCACGGCCTCTCGCGCCATGGAAGTCACGTTTTCTCTCCGCTGTGCGTTCGCTCTCCGTGAAGGCGCGCATCGCGCGCTTTTACTGGCACATACGGCACGCAGCGACGATTTTATCGCCCTTGGACTCATGCTCCACGTCTCATGCTCCTCCTCCGCATCGCCCTCGTTGATCTCCTCTCCCATCGGTGGGCGTCCTCGTTGAGAAGCGTGCTTGCTACCGCCCTTGTCGGCGAGATTTTACCACGGAAGCCGCATTATAACCGGTATTTCGTCTCACGCGGCTGCACTGTAAGCGGTATGCGTATACATGGAGTTCTATGGGAGGGTAAACGGGATTCGGAAAAGGCCGCATTGTAGCCAGTTCTTCACTATAAACGGTTACGTTATAAGTGATCTATACTGTAAATGCTTTTTACGTGCATGTGCCTGAGTGAGTTCACCTCTGACTCTTTAATTTAGCTAGTTTTAATCGTGTTTCGATGACACGAATTTAGGTTAATACGAATATTTTTCGTGACCCCGTGAGATTCGTATCATCGAGGTTCCACTGTAAGTGTTTTAACACCATGTAAGTTTTCTTGTGATGCCACTAGCATTCACTGTAGTGATAAAGCATGTTATTAATGGTGTTAGTGACTCGTCATATTATTGTCATGATTGCAGGAGCAGCATTTCAACATGCTTCAGTATGACCTGAAGTCGGAGAACATATCCCTGGCTTATGTATTCTGCCAGATGGAACAAGCCCTTGTAGAACTCCCGATAGAGGAGTATTCTGTGTGCCAAAACACTTTAGACAATGTAAGTGATGCTTTTATGTGCCTTATTTTTGTCAGAGTGAATTACATTTCTGGTCATTAATACATCTTTCTGATATTGTTGATGGTATCTTTACATGTGAGCTGTGAAAATTGTGTATAATACAAAGCATGTGGGACGTGTAGCATGCATGGTGCTTGCATGTGTGTTATTTTGACTAGGGGTGTGCGAATACTCGGATATCACCGATTCAAATCAAGTAGTGAATGTTCGAATAATTTGATTCGCAAATCCAATATGTACTATTCGATTTTTCCAATTGTCAATATTGTCATGAGCTCTCGTAACAGAGGACAGAAAGAGCGCGAATGATCATGAGGACTGGCGGTAGAGAAGGAAGACGACGTTCGGCTGGCTGCTTTTGTACCGGGCTCAAAACACGCCAACCGTTCCGATTTATCTGCCCTGCAGATTTAAATAAACGCTTCGCGCGTAATATTTGGTGGAGCTGTGCTGGGTACCTCCCACAACCGGCCACGGAATCGTCCGTACAAGACCTTCGTAGAAGCCACCACCTTGCCGGATTTTTGCCATCGACCACCATCATGCCTAGAGAGGAAGATGCTCCCAGTACTGCATCCGCAGGACCAGCTCTGATTCAACACTACCAAGAGCCACGCACATTCTTTGCAAAAACAGAAGATGTCAATGAGTGGCTCGCCCATTATGAAAGGGTGAGCCAGTACAATCATTGGAACGCCGCCTCCCAACTGAGGAATGTTGTTTTCTTTTTGAGTGACACAGGGATGGTTTGGTATGACAACCATGTGGACGCGCTAACTACCTGGGCCTGTTTCGTTGATGAGATTAAGAAGTGTTTTGGCGATTTGGATGCTAAGAAGAATCGAGCGGAATTAACGTTAGCTCAGAGGGCTCAGGTCCCCGGAGAGACTTGCACCACATTCATCGAGGAAGTTCTAAAACTGTGCAAGACTGTAAACCCTTGAATGTCTGAAGAGGATAAGGTGGGACACGTTTTAAAGGGAATCGCGGAAGATGTATACAACTTCCTCATTGGAAAAGATATAACTTGGAAACCGTATCAGATGTGATACGGCACTGCCGTACCTTCGAAACACTGAAGACTCGTCAAATTGCCCCGAAATTTGGACGGCTAGCTAACATGACGACTGTAGCCAGTGTGGACACGAATTCTCCAATAGGCTTATCGTCCACCATTTGACAGATTGTCCGTGAGGAACTCCTTCAACACGAAGAACAAGCACATTATGTGGCTCCACGTTACAGCTCCTGCGCTTTCCGAGACGCCGTTTGTGCAACCCCCTCGACTCATTGGCAGCACTTGGTAAACGCAGCGGACTTTGATAGCTATAGAGACAGTCCACATTATGATCTCAACCAGCCGTCCTATAACGATTCTTTTGACGGAAGCCTTGATCAGTGCCCATGCAACGGTTGCTCACGACGACCAGCCACTGCCTATGACTCGCAAGGAGAGAATATTCGCTACTCTCAACGCACGGCCACGGCTGAACATTGTCATCAGCATCCCGATGTTCGCCCTATGCATGTGTGCTACAGCTGTGGCACACCAAGTCACATAGCTAGGTACTGTACCCAACATCGACCATCGAGCTATGGGCAATCGATGCCGTCTAGTGGCACAGTGGTCGTATCATGGACACCCAGCGGCCAGGGAACTCCGCTCTAGGAAACTACTTCCAAGAAGAAAGGCCACGTAACTACACCTTAGAAAGCTACTTTGGAGAGGGAAGAACTCATAACCGTTCGCCTGCTTCCGACCACACCCTGACACCACCACCAGCTTTCCGAGCATATCGATCACCATCTCCCCGGCGGCGCATCCAGTCATCTTCTCCACGGTGCCGCTTCCCGTCACCCCCGCCGGAAAATTAGCCAGTGCGACCGATGGGGGTGAGGTCGCTGGAAAATCTTTGCTGCCAATTGAGATACTTCCAACTATTTTCATGCTAAAGAATAGGGTTCATGTGCGTATTGACAGTGTCTCTACCATAGCTTTAGTCGACACGGGCGCTGCTGTTTCCGTCATGAGTATGCTGTTTAAAAGTCTTCTGGTATGCAAGGTCATGTTTCGTTGGAACCAGAGCACAAGTTTTCGTAGAGTGGGTGGTGACTCATTATATCCGGTTGGAGTTTGTAATGTGGATGTGTCATTGGGCGGTCAAGTTTTTAACACTGAGTTTACTGTCCTTCCTCGTTCCACCCACGACGTAATTCTAGGGATCGACTTTTTACAGTTGTGTGGTGCCAATGTTGACTGCCGCACGGGAGAACTCAGTGTGGGCGGAAGTGCTTCATCTGTGATCTTGGAAGACTCACCCAACCAAGAGAGTGTGTTTTGCATCTCCAAGGATACCGTTGTGCCCGCTTTATCCACGATGGGTGTTTCTGTTGTTTGTTCTACCTACAACCCGTTCGATGCTGCAGTGGACCCTATAAATGTGAACTGCCTAAGGAAAAACGTGTTGGTTCCTCATTGCATGGTATCGGTGCTAAATGGATGCACACGACTATTGGTGATAAATTGTTCTAATGAAGCGGCGGTGCTGCCTCAAGGCGTAAAGCTTGCCACATTTCAAGAAGACTCACCGATACCCATGGCAGTGCTTACAGAACTTCCGCACACAGCAGAAGCCAGTAACATGCGCCCTGTGGACTCAAAAATCATTGCCATGGTCGCTAAATCGCTCAGTGACCATAAGCGTGAGGCATTGGTGGCACTCCTTGCAAAACGCTCCTCAGTATTCGACTTCACGCAGCACGACGGCCCGACATCGATCAATGTGTCTAGAACTCGCCACCGCATCAACACAGGATCTGCTCAACGGATTTGACAAAAACCCTATCGCGTGTCGCCCGCAGAGTGCAAGATAATCAGTGATCAAGTCGAAGAAATGCTAACCAAAGGAGTCATTCAAGAGTCATCTGG
The DNA here is from genome assembly GCF_013339745.2 of Dermacentor silvarum. Lineage (NCBI taxonomy): Eukaryota > Metazoa > Arthropoda > Arachnida > Ixodida > Ixodidae > Dermacentor > Dermacentor silvarum. The sequence goes on from NC_051154.1 coordinate 176,290,556, forward strand.
ACCTTGGGCAGCCCCAGTGATATTGGTGAAAAAGAAAGATGGTACGTGGCGATTCTGTGTTGATTACCGACGCCTAAACAACGTTACCAAGAAAGACGTGTACCTGCTTCCGCGAATAAACGACGCGATCGATTGCCTTTTTGCGGCCTTATACTTCTCCTCTGTTGATCTGTGGTCAGGTTACTGGCAGATTCCTATGCACATTGAGGATAAAGAAAAAGCTGCATTTGTAACGCCCGACGGATTATTTGAATTTAACGTCATGCCTTTCGGGCTGTGCAACGTGCCCGCAACGTTCAAACGGTTCATGAACACTATACTGCGTGGCTTGAAATGGGAAGTTTGCGTGTGCTACCTGGACGACGTTGTGATCTTCGGACGAACATTTAGTGAGCATAACAATTAAGCGTCTGGAGTTGTTGCTGAACTGCTTGGAGAAGGCTGGCCTGGTCCTCAATTCTAAGAAGTGTCATTTGGGGAGCGACAAGCTCTTGTGCTGGGACGTCAGGTCGATAAAGAAGGCATCCGACCAGATCCACAAAAGACTGCGGCTGTAAAGGCATTTAAGGAACCTCACAGTGTCAAGCAATTGCGAAGTTTTTTAGGCTTATGCTCCTACTTTTTCCGATTCCTTCCCAGATTCGCTGATGTGGCCCATCCGCTCACGCACCTTCTCCAGAAAGGCGTTCCTTTTGAGTGGACCACAGAGTGCGACTCATTGTTTTGTCAATTAAAGTTCCTCTTGACGTCGCAGCCTATTCTTCGCCACTTCGATCCCTCAGCACCAACATAGGTTCACACCGATGCGAGTGGTGTTGGCATCCGCGCTGTGCTTGTTCAGCACAACGGTGGAAGTGAGCACGTGATCTCGTACACTAGCCGTTCTTTGAGTTGCTCTGATCCCAATTATACAGTTACCGAGCAAGAGTGCTTGGCGGTCATCTTCGTGGTGCACCGGTTTCGTTCATATCTCTACGGGCGCCCCTTCACAGTGGTCACGGATCATCATTCACTGTGCTGGCTTGTGAATCTGCGGGACCCTTCTGGTCAACTTGCACGTTGGGCTCTCCGCCTACAGAAGTATGATTTTGTTGTTTCCTACAAGAGCGGTCGATGACACGCTGATGCTGACTGTCTCTCTCGGATGCCATTGCCGATGACTGAATGCGACGCTGACAACTTCGACCAATACATCGCTTTTGTATCTCCGGAATTTCCTGATATGGGTACCTTCATATCGACTGAATTCAGCTTCGATAACGGCTCTAAGCTTGGACCAGATAGTGTGTTTTGATGGTGGGCAGTGCTTCCGCAATAGCATCCTTTAGTGAATCTTTAGCATTGTGGGGCTGTTTGTTAGTCTCCCTCTCAGTGACACTTATCATACAGTCGAATCTCGTTAATTCGAAGACGCTTAATTCGAACTGCTGGTTTATTCGAACTGACGCTCTGGTCCCGTCAAAGTTATGTGTATTTCAATGGGCAAAAACGCTCGGTAATTCGTACGCGATAGCATTTGCGACGGTTAATTCAAACATACCGCCCCCGACCGGCATTGCTCCGACACCGCCATAGACCAAAAGCTTAGGCGAGACCCCTTCATGCAGCGGCGGAGGCCCAGTACGGCCAACGAACGGCCCACGCCGGCAAACGCTCGCTTCCCGATAACAGAAAACGAAACTTCAGGGAGCGGCCTAAGGGTACGGCCACGCTAGCGGCAAAAACGCGCGGCAACGCGTCATGCCACGGGCGGCAAAAGCGGCAGGAATTGGGGGTTTTGCAGCGTGCTGCGCGAAATGGGTTCGAGACCCATTTTTGCGGCAAATGCCACGTGCCGCGAGATGAAGAACCAACCAAGAGCGACGAGGGTGACATCACGGAGCCATCACAACCGGACCACCGCCGGTCCGCGCCGGGTTTTCAATCGACAATCGTCGTCTCTCGCATGAAACGAGTGCTCGCGGTGTTGCTCGCGCATTCGGAGTGCGCGGGAGAATCTTATCGCGCTGCGAGACGCGCGTGCCACAGTGGCCTCGCGGCAAGGCGTTGACGCGCAGCAACTTGCCGCTCGCGGCATGACGCGCGTTTTTTGCCGCTAGCGTGGCCGTACCCTAAGCTAGCGCCAGCCGGCTGGATCGGCGGCGTCGGCACCCACGCCGGCAAACGCTCGTTTCCCAATAATGGCAGAAAACGAAACTTCAAGGAGGCTAATCTGCGCCAAACCGGCTGTACCGGCGGTGCCAGCGGGCGCGCACTGAGACAGTCGAAGGTGAGGGAGTTGAGAAAGAGGGCGCGGGGAGCCACCGAAGCGGCGGAGTTGCCGAGGCGAAGTCCGCTTTCCGGCCGCCCTCCTCCTTCACCTTCGACGGTCTCCGCGCACGCGCCTGTCGCCATGTCGGCGCCGTCCGCTCCCTGAAGTTTCGTTTTCAGCCATTATCGGGAACCGAGCGTTGGCCCGCGTGGGCGCAACTCGCTAGGCGCTTGCGCGCCACGAAATTTCACGACTCGCACCGTTCGTTCATCTTGCTATGGTGCTCGAATACTTCAAAAATACGGCCTTCCGTTAATTCAAACTTTTTTTAATTCGAACAAATTTTCGGGCCCCTTCGAGTTCGAATTATCGAGATTCGACTTGCATAGCAGCGTAGCAGTTTATGTTGGAAACTAGGACAGCGTGTTGTTGGTGACGTGGCCAAAAAAATGCACAGCCAGTCACTCTTTGGTCGCACCGGCCTTATGGTAATTAGCAAATCTGTGAGAGTGGAACCTAATGAAAACGTGCACAGAAAGCTTGACTATTGACTTTGCCACTTGAAGCTGCTCCACATTGACCATAAATGGTTTTTCAGGGTTCTCAATCATGGCATCAACTTACTGGAGAAACTCAACTGCCTGAATGATGTGTTACCACTGGCAGCTCTAACATTTATTTGTCACAGATGACAATTGGTTATAAACTGTTGTCTCATCCTAAAAAGAAAGGATTTGGCGACATTTAAGAAAACCACAGTCTCCAACTCTCTGTGGTCTGTGTGTAAGGTGATGACGGCAGCGTTTGACTTCATATTCTGCGTCAGACTAGAAGCTGGTACTCTAGAATAATGTGTTAGGTTGGTTGACAGAGGGGTTAGTGAAGACGAAGTTGAGCGCCTAGACAGATAGAACGTTACGGTAATGTCTGTGGTGATTCAAAGCCGTGTCTTCATATACCTTGCACACCCAGTAGAAGGTCTCCACTATATTATTCAAGTGGAAATGTTTAGCCATTTGCTTGCAGTAACAATTATAAAATGTAGATCATTGCTCAAAGAAGCACATTGAGGTCTTTGATGGCATTTTGGAACTTTTTTTTTTTTGGCACTCTCGATACACCCACAACTTTGACATTTCCCTAGCATGTTCCTCACAATACTACTTTGCTCCAATGAAGTTTCGTCTTCATATGTCTAATAGTTCACAAACAGCAAACATTGAGCATTTAGAAGAACCAAAATTAGCACAATATTGATCATTTTCCTCAGTGCCTCTAAAGCACCTGCAATTTCTAAGTTTCTCTAGCATTCTCCTGTTAAAGCACTTTATTCCAACCACGTTTTATCTCAGTGCGCATTATAGTTCTGAAACAACACTCTGCTTAAAACCCCCATTAAAGTGCGCTCAACAGAACCTTTGTCATTTTCCTCAGTGCTATTGACATGCCCAACATCAATTCCATGTTTTGTTGCACCGCCTTGTTGGTTCTCTCAGTGAACTTCCAGTAACATTCCTGCGAGGAAATTTTTGAGTGGATATTTTTTACCACATTTATTTGCTCTCACAACTTCACTGTAAAAGCAACAATTCATAAGACTTCTTATAGAACAAACTGGCATGTCATCAAGGCACTTATTAATCGTGATGAGTAGTATAAATGCAGTAGCCGTGCATGATGTTGGAGCCAGAAAAGTTGTACTTATGTTCAGGGAGAATAATAAAAATGATGAATTCTCTTTATTTTGTTCTCTTTATATTTAGGTGTTTATAAACTTTGTGAAGCAGCAGTCTGAAAGAGGACGGGAGCCAAAGTTCTGGTCATCAACCAGCAAACGAGCAGCAGCCTCTCCAGTCAAGAAGGGCCAGCCAGGGCTGCCACTGGATGACACAATTGGAGACAGTGATGATGAGGAGGACATTGAGGAGCGCCTGCAGAGATCTCAGGTAGGCTAATCTCACCCATAAGGATTTATTTTTGGCGTAGGTTATTGGAACCTTTCAGCTAAATCTTTTGGCTGAAGAGCATGCAGGTATTGTAAGTAGGAAACAGAGTTACTACTTCAGGTTGTAATAACATTTCTTACAAATCTCATATAGCATTCACAAATCTTGTCATTTGTAACACCTGTTTGCCACTGGCCTACCACCTTCACTAATATAGTTGATCCCGCATATATAAAACTTGAAGGGGATCACAAAATAGTTCTATATATATCGAGAATTCGAAATATAAACTATGCCAATCTGAAGCTTATCTGAAAACTCCGCACGTCTCAGACAGTCTCCTGAGATAGTGAGAAGCGATTATTTACTGATTTTTTTTATCTAAGGCCACGTAAAATGCACAAAAGTTCGCATATTATTTTTTAAAATTTATTTATGAATTTCTTTCTTTTGCTAATAAATGTCACAAGTCACTCGCGTTGCAGAGAGAGAGAGAGAGAAAACATTTATTGTTAATGAGGTGGGGCGACTTCCTCGTAGGGTGGAGCCCTTAGTTCAGGGCCCCATTGGCTCGCGCCACCCCGCGGGCCTGCTGGATCAGCCGTCGCTGCTCTTGCAGGTCTAAGCTGGTCAGCACAGTCTCCCAGGAGGAAGGTGAAGGTGAAGGAATAGGGGAGTAGCCCGGAGGGTGTGAGCACTTCCAGGTGCAATGATATACTGTGGGCTTTGCTCTACAGTAGGGGCAGTATAAGGGATATTGTGTGGGGTGGAAGAGGTGAAGGTAAAAGAGACAGGGGAAGGAATTGGTCTGTAGCTGTCGCCACGCAACGGCATCTTCTCGGTTAAGAGACTGGTGTGATGGGGGGAAGTGTCTCCTGCTGTCTCTGTAATGTTGTAGAGTTTCAGTGTAGTTCACCTGGCTGGGCAATGCAATCTTTTAATCACCTTATCAAAGAACATTCGCGTTGCAGAATGTTCTTTGACAAGCTGATTTCAGCACTGACCCTAAAAGATCGCGTTGCCCAGCCGTGAGACCTGGCGAGACCGCAGTGCATGTCGCAGTGCTTGTTGTGCGTTTTCATTCAGGATCAGGTAGAAAGGGACGCAGTGTGGAAGCGAGCCAGCCCAATTGCGTGTTCGTTATAATATGCCATTTAAATTACCTTTCGTGTTAAGTCGGCAATGAGTCAACTAGGCTGATGCTGTGAGATTAGAAAGTGGCTTTCAGCCTGCAGAACACCTGAGTGCATTCCCACGAGCTTGTCCCTGTGAGTATGAATAAAACATGTTCAGTGCGGGCAGTGGGCCCGCGAATCACACAGAGAGTCTTGCGTGCTGCTCCACGATAGTCTTTTCGCAAAGGACGGATGTTGGTTGTTGGTGGGTGGTGTACAAAAATCGAATTGTACAAAGCATGAATTGTTCGGTAGTGTATGCAAGTGAAAAGCGTCAAAAGGTTACCTTAATATCTATTGTTATCTGCCATTACAGAGCCACCTGGCATTCCTCAACATGGATGTGGACTGCTGAAGGGCAGGTGCTGTCTGAAGCTGGTGATCAAGAGCAGTGACGACTGCTTCCCTTAACATTTTTTGAACTTTATTTTCTAGTTTTACCTTGCATGAACTTGAGGTGATAGGGCTGCTTTTTTGCTGCCATTGTGATTACGTTTACCTCGCTGTCATCACAGTTGTTGCAAACATAACGTACTCTTTCTCAAGGCCTGCATATTGCATGTTCTAGTCATAACCTGTACCCATGCTGAGCATCCTGGTCAGCACAAGACATATATGCATTAGAGATATTGAACACATGCTCGCCATTATCAGTGCCTCAGGACTGTTGCCAAGAGTCCTCCCTTGTTTTGATGCGCTCACATCATCAGTTGACAGGATTGCGTCATTGTAGTCTGCTTGCATGCAGCTCCTAGCACAGTGCGAGATTTTGACGTCACATTTACCTTTTCCTTATACTGTGTGTGTTGTGTGTATGTGATCTTTATACTAAGTAAGGTTATTTGCTGCTTAAATACATGCATTTTATATAAATAGTTGGGTCATTTCACGCTAAACCCACAAGCCAGAAACTCAACCCTCTTCCTTTTTTTTTTTTTTTTTTTTTTCGGGGGGGGGGGGGGGGTTGAAAAACCAAGTCTAAAGAAACGCATTCTGGAAAAAAAAAGCAATTATGGACCCATGAAGGCCATTTGAATTTCAACAAACAGCCAGAAACCCTGTGTGAAGGGGAAAGCATTGCCAAAAGTCAAGTGCTTTGTGCATTGTTGCAGGACTTGCATTTTTGTAATGATAGTGGTTTCACTAAAAGATGATTTTAGACAATACGTTTTTGTTTCTCTTCCTTTAATATAAAGCTAAAAATGGCCAAATTATGCCATTTTTTAAAAGAATAATTACAAAAATGGCTGCATAAGAAAATCTGAAGCTACTTTTATAAACTGTCCCTAAACTATATTTTCTGCTAAAACTTTATTTGCACTTGGATATTGCACACTGGCTCGAAGATAAACTTGAATTATTAAAAAATGCCATTTTGGCCTATGTTTGGACGTTAGTAAGACATTGTGGTGGTCAATCAAACAGAAAAGTGACTATTGTAGAGAAAAGTAATTATTCTCATTACAGAAATTTTAATCAAAGTAATTTTTGTTGCAACATAGAAAATTTTGTTGGAAGTTGAGTGCCACGATTGCAATATCTTGGTTCACAATTCGGCTTTCCCTCATACCATCTTCATGGGAAATACAAACCAGTCTGTCGCACATGGTGATAAGGGGCCAAAATATGTTTTGCACGGTGCTAAACATCGCAATTTCCAGCCTTGAAACACATTTTGAATTTTTGCAGTTTTGGGTTCCTTGACTATTGAAGTATGTGGCAGCAAAATTTCGAACACATCTGTGCAGTAATAAAGTGGGAATTAGTATTTTTAGATGGACTGGTGGTGCCTCAGGTAAAAGAAATGTGCTCGTGACCATTGTTCTGGAAGTGCATTCATGGCGTGAGGAAAAATCTTAGTTTGAGTGGCTACCATTATTGTAAAGGTATTGTTCTCCTCTACTTTTTATAAGCTCGAGCAGCGTAACCAAGAGTGCGACAGGATGTACAGTCGAGCACAAAATTTTACGAACCACAAGATCTGAGAAAAAGCTGAATACCTCCGCAGCCTCGCAACCCAGCCTAGTGTTCATGTTCCGTAAACTTTTTTTGGTCCACTGTACATGTGCAAAGGCTGATGAATGAAGTCAAAAGCAACAAACTTTAGGCAATGGCTGCAAAGAAGGTGAAATTTGAGGCACTATTGCTCCACAAGGTGTCACTTGACTACGATTTACCAGCACACGAGGCATCGCGCTGTCACCAGATTTCATGCTACATGCGGCTTCATGCCATCAAAGTTTTTCACCGCCGTTTTTGGAGCATGCTGTGCGCTAAGCTCCCTTCAGCATTTCTAGTGTCAAAAATGGCCCCGAAGTTCAACACATGCCACTGCTTTGGAAAGCAGCATCGTTTCACAATGTTTAGGGGTGCAACCAGGCACAGCAGGTGACTAACCACTTGCGAAAGTGACTCGCCAGGCCAAAGTGAGAAATTGGCACAGCGTCTTCTTCCCATACGCTGGACACATGTGTTCGGCAAGTTCTGCTGTTTCGAATGGCAGCGGCCTTGGCAGTCGTAGAATGCTGGCTCAAAAGGGATTCAGAGAGAGCTTGAAGTTGGGCACTGTTTCTGGATCACACACAGCGTGCCAATTAGAAAATAGCTTTGAAGAGTGCCCGTTTATGGCAAGAGTGAATGCAGCAGAGTGGCCAAAAAGAAGTTGAAACTTGAAGCTATTCTCACAGAAGAATTCAGAATACAAGAGGAAGGCCCCATGTATGCTCCAGGGGCCATAGACAATACATGCAACTAGATTAAAATGGCACACTTCTCAACTTTTGAAGCCATTTTTCTGAGTTCGTGTTTTTTCACCTAAGTTCTCTTTCGCAAAAGCTGTCGTTTTATATAATGCATGGTGGACTTGTTTCTAGAACATTTTATTGTAGGAAACTTAATGCAGAATGCCACTGTGGACTCAGATTTTGAAGTTTTGCCTTTCTCCTTATAGAAAAGTTGGAATTTTGAGCGCAAGGTTCAAGTGGCAATTGTAGTGGTGCCAAGTAAATTAAATTTTTTTCTATGAAAACGACTAATGTGAAAAAATTGCTTCACAGTGGCATAGCTTGGGCCTTCCTAACATTATCAGGCACAAAAATTCTAAGCTTTCTCATCATATCATAATGGTAGTTTTTGTGGCTAACCATAGCCACTTTAACTATTGAAGAACAAGAACTATTTGACCAAATATTTTATGATGAAAAAATTTGCCACCCGGTCCTATACTATTACTACTCTAAACATGCCTTCCAATTTTTTATTAAACTTGAGCCAGCTATTCAAAAGTTCACTTTCGTGGACCGTGCCCCCCCCCCTTACGGTAGCTGGATTTGCTGCGTAGAACCAAAAGAGGCAGTTGTCGAACACAGTTTATGGCTCTTGTTTCGAACTGAATTCTCAGTATATGCTTGATAAATGCAGTAGCAGGCCCCATTTATATGTCTCATTGGAGGTTTAATGAAGTAACAACAATAATATGTCTAATCAGAGGCAATTGTGCAACACATGGCTTAGAGTTATTGTTTCTAACTGAATACTCTGTTCTAAAAGAACTCTGAATCATGTGTTACACAACTATCTGTTTTGGTTTTACACAGTCAATCCAGTTTTCTCATTTTAACACCATGTGCGTAACACTGGTTTGTATTTCCCACCAAGATACTATGAGGGGAAGTCAAACTGAACAAAATATTGCAGTGGTGGTGCCCAACTGAAAAAATTTTTCTTTGTTATAACAAAAATTACTTTTATTAAAATTTCTGTACTGAGTGCTATCCCAAGACCTGAGGACCAGCTACGACTGATGAACAGGGCTAGGCTATTAGCACAGGGCCACGGCTACCTGGAATAGAGTAGCCGCCCACCTTCAGGCATTATCAGCTTGGTCTCTGTAATAAAGTTTACTCACTCACTGAGTGTTATACTTTCCTATGATACTTGCTTTTCATCACATGTTCTCATGGACCCCTCTGTGTGTTACGAACGTCTAACATAAGCCAAAATGGCCTCTTTTTTTTTTCGAATTCAGGTTTGTTCTGGAGCTGGTGTACAATATCCAGGTGCAAATAAAGGTTTAGCAAAAAGTAAACATTAGGAACAGTTTTATAAAAGTAGCTTCAGGTTTTCTTGCATGAACATTTTTTGTGAATAATTTCTCAAAAATGCCATAATTTGGCCATTTTTAACTTCTTGTTAAAGGAAGGGAAACAAGAAAGTATTGTCTGAAATCATCTTTTAGCAAAAGCACAATGTCCGACCATTACAAAAGTGCAAGTCTTGCAACCATATGCAAAGCACTTTATTTTGGCAATGTTTTTTCCTCAAACCTGGTATTCCAACATTTTATGAAATTCAAATGACCCTCACTTCCTCCCCAATTTTGTTGGCTTGATATATTATCAGAATGCATTTCGTAAGACCTAGTAAAAACCCGCAATTAAAAAAAAACGGAGCAGACTGAGTTTTTGGCTGGTGTGTTTGGCATGAAATGACCCATTCGAGAGGTTCCCACTGAAAACATGCAATTCTAGTTATTTGCATATACGAGACCTTTGTGAGATAATCAAGCTTTCAAAATTGAAGGCCAGCCTGCAGTTTTCTGTAAAGACTTTTAATGATCTCATGTCTGATCAGGAACACACAATGCCGTTATACTTATTAGATCATGTTAAGCTGCTGACCTGTATTAGTTCAGAGCATCACCTATGAATATCTTCTGTTATTAAAAGAATTTTAGTGTTTTTAAGAGTACCTCGGTAAGTGTGCATATATTTATTTCTGGCATTGGCTAGAAATTGTGGGCAAGACCTATCAACGATGTGTGGCCACTAAGCTAGGCTGACTGGATGGGCATTCACAGAGCATGAGAAGCTGCTGGAGTGAAGTTCCAACTCATATGAGGTCTCCTGCAGCAAGGAAGCACTCAGTGTTTGAGAGTTCAGGGAGGAGCCTAAAGTGCAGTCACAGGGAGCCCAATTGGGCACATCCCAGTGATGTGTGTTCACGCACGTTACTCAAGCCCAGGATCTGAAAGGAGCATGGTTTACGCAGAAAAATAGCTCTGGTGCACTCACTTTATTTTCCATGTTACCAGTACAATAGTGGTTCCAGGAGATTGAGGCTGCCAAATGGCCCTCAACACATGCAAACTTGATATGATATGTAGGGAAGCACCTTGATTCCCGCAAAATAACATAGTTGGTCCAGGAATGCAGAGAGATGAAAAGACATATATTCAAATTTTCTTTAATGTTATACTTTCCAATGCTGTTAATTGTACTATAAAAGACTGTTTTCCTGTGTTATTTGTTCAGTCATTTTAGAGATGGCTACACTGCAAGTTACTGCTCTGAAACACATTGCTGTGCAACCATGCATCCTGTAGTTCTGGGTATGATTCATGCGGGATGTATTTATGCCGTTATGGAGATAGGTTGTGCAGCTTAAGTATTTACTCATGAGAGGTGTTTACCTATGATAAAGCAGTACGAGGAAGATGTGCTTTCATTACTTCACCTTTCTGCAGTGAAGCAGTGTGCATAGCCCAAATATGTACTGCTTCGGCATTACCACTAGTGCAGTGCACCACTTAGCCTTGTTGTTTATGCATTTGATGCTGAGCATAGATTGCATCCCTTTCATAGCATTTGATGAACTGTCTTACATCTTTCAATATATGGGGGGAAAAAGGGGGCGGAACTCCATCTTTTCTTGGTAGGTTATTCACACAAGTTGCCTCTCACCTCCTTGATGCATGCCTGATGCAACACATTAACTTTTTTAAGCATGGATATCAGCACAGTGTGTAGTTATATGAAAATTTGGCAGCTAGTGTACTCTCACTGCTGTTGACTGTCACTTTAATATCATGCTTCTTGGCGTGAATGTAAATTTGTTATTTAATTGTCGTGTGTTAGTGTCAGAGTGCAAGAGTGCATTTTGTCGTGGTCACTTGTCAAATGCTGATATCATTAATATGTACTTAACATCACACTTACTTTTTCTGCTCTCTCTCTCTCTCTTGTGTGCATGTGTGTTCATCCAAGTAACTCATCAAAGTATGTGTAGTCCTAATTTCCTCTGTTAGTTCAATTCAACTTCTGCCTAAGGCCTTATGTGTTAATATGATTTCCATGGTGCCACAGGAACTAGATTATTGAGATTAGATGTAATGACATTATTCACCTTGTAAAGCTCTCCATCAGTCATTTGTCATCTGGCATGCTCTTGAATACATTTCTTTTAATTGTCTGAACATTATATAAGAGCCAGGTGCAGCACTGAGCTTCAGGCTAAACAGCATTTTAATTTTTAATACGATTTTTTAATTTAAGTTATTTTTGTGCTATAGAAAAAGCTGCTTTTTGCGCACTTGTAGCCATAGAAACTTCATACAACCTGATGGCCATGGTGTGACAGTCTTAATAACATGGAAGCAGCAGGCACAATCTTTACTGGCGGTGGCTTTGTGTATGGCACCTATTGGCTAGCATGCTAACTGAAATTTATAAAACCAAAAAATTGCACCATTCCCTGTGGATTGCCCATAAGTGCATTTTCATTAAAGCTGTTCATGGTGCATGTGCAACATTTCTGCTTTGCACATACCAGCTTAAGTAAGAGTCTGGATACCATGATTGGTACAAGAATGTTACATTTTTTGCAGTCTAGACATGCTGCCTCAAGTATAATGGTGCTGTGCGCACTCACGGGTGTTGCCAGTTATGTGCACTTCTGATTGACCAGCCAAACATGCAAGCCATGAAGAAATGAGGCTTTTGCACCGCACCCATATGGTACCTACACTATTGAAACGCAGCTCCCTCATTGTATTGACTTTTGCACCTGACAGTGCAGTCGAACCTCAACAAACGTCTGTTTAATGAAATTCTTTGATTTATTCATTTGCATAGAAAACTTCCGTAGAAGGCACATTTTTCTTGATTTAGTGGAGTAGTTTGAATTCATGAAGGATAATAACTTACATTATCAAGTCAAGCTGCATAGAATAGGTCATACCTCTGCAACACAGCCAAGCCTGCTTGTGATGAATGCCTTCATAATTGTAGAAGTGTGTTGTTTTAAAAACATTCATTTTAGTTAACCTTGCTTTCAGTATAGCCTCTTAGTGTTGACAAGATGCAAGTTCAACAGTATATTTCCAAAAATAATGCATGCATCATTTATGGGTAGAAATAATTAAGTGGGCCCTACAACACATTTTGAACGTGGTAAGTAAACTTGCTTAGTCACTGGACAATGCTGTCGTGAATACTTCAGCCAAATATTAATCTTGTACATGCAGTAGGGAGCCTACAGTTTTGCTGAAAAGACCATCTGTGTTTTCCCTTGACTCCCTGAAATCATCGCCGCTTTTCATGCATATTGCTATGCACCTTTGAGCATGATGGTCAACTAAGCAGTGTCTTCAGTAGAAGAAAAAACAAAAAAATCTGATCATTGATAAGGCATGGCACCATCTGGTAGTGGAGAACACCACCACTGCACTGATATTATGGTCTCCCAAGATTGAGCAGTGTAATCACCTGACCTCAGGGGCCATGCCGAAACCAAAGCTCAGCGCTCAGCACAGTAATGGAAGAGCATAGCATTGCACATGGGCAGAGCAAGAATGAAAATGAGAAGACCACGTGGGCGTGGCTGGGGCAGCATCTGATTACCGATAACCCTGCTTATACGAGGCATATTCAGAAGCTTTTAATTGAAAAATGATTAGGAAGAGCTAGATGCACTTTGATACCAGACACATTCCATATCTTTCATATAAGCTGTTGCAGGGCCTCTTTAATATTTGATTCAGCATTGCCAACACAATTATTTGTCACGTTCGTTAGTTTAGTTACGTGCACTGTACTACATTGCATGTAGCCTATCACAACAAATATATGGTGCATTATTTTGCTGCTCCAATTTTGTTGGAACATTTCATTCCATGGAGTCCATGCTTCTTCTGGTTCCGTTGTATTCTACGCTATTTCCAACATTGTGAATCTTTTGAGGGTGAAGTAGGTAGGCCCCATCAATGCCACAAGTTGCATTGAACTGACACTGGCTTTAAAAAAAACAAAAAAAAACAAGGACACCTAAGCATTTCGTATGAGTTGTGAATGCAAAATCAATCACTAATGTCTAATTGCACGCTGTAGAGCGGTCATTTAAGTTTTGCACTGCGAGTAACGTTTTCAAGTTTTGCTGCGGGGTATGTTATCGAGTTTTGCGATTAAATTGGTGTGGGTTTTTTTTTTTTTTTTGTAGTTTCTACGTTAGCGTGTTGGATGTAGACCGGTATCATTTGGATGATATTGCTGCGAAATCAAGGACGCCGCATGCCACCTAGGTCCTGCGCGATGAGAGACCGAGGAAGCAGCAGTGGCCACCAAAGCTGGCAGGCGCGCGCAGCAGCTAAGCCCAGTGCGGGTGAGAGAGATACGGACCGCGTGCCGGCTTCCAAGAGCGAGACTGCGGCACCCGCATGTGCACGTCACGTGGCGTCACAGCGCCGCATCTGCTTCATCGAGGCACGCTGATGACGCGTCATGGCGATGCCCTCTCCCCTAACGCAACACGGTTTCGCCTGCTCTGCTCCGTTAAGGCACACTCATGATGTGGCGTCTCAGACAATGGGAATTTAGGTGCCATTTCGCTGCTACAGACGCCAGCTTTTTCACTGAATGGGTCATTTGATGCTTTCACATCAAAACCACGACAGCCCCCTGAGGCTACTCAAGAGCTGACTGAAAATAGAACAGGGAAAAGTGACCCATGTGCAGGCAGTCACATGGTAACTCTGACTGTGTTTGCTGCTGAAACATTTATTGCATAAAGTAGGCCATCTTAAAATTTCAAACAGTCCCAAAAATCATGGCTAGTGATTGCCTGTGCACCTGTATTTTTCCCCTCCAACTTTTGGGTGCATAGCTTGTAGGGCTTCTCGTCTCACTTTACAGGCTGGCTGTGGTGCTGCCATGGCACAGTTCATTTCATTTATTTTATAAAAAGCGACGCTGCCACTGAGTTGAAAGTGAAGGACTTCAGTAGGATCTTTGCAAGATTTTTTGTTGATGAGAAAAATATTCATAATAAGTGAGAATTTGCTTTAAATGGGGCCATTATAAGAGGGTTCAGCTGTACAAAATATGTCACCCTTACATCGAGCACATCACCTGAGGTGTGGCTAGCACACAACGTAAATTTCCATTTTCAGTAAAATGAAAATGAAAAATGACACTGGGTGGCATTGTCATCGTCAAATTCCAGAAGTGGCTATGTGCGGTGTCATCTTGTGGCTTCACCTATCTGCAAGGAAACTGAAACATGTAGTGTAATGACTTCTTCACTGCTGCAGCTATGAACTTTGGTTGTGATTTACTGCACTATTATCCCTTTCTGCCAAACAAAAGTCAACAGCATTGCAAAAGCTTAATATTCCAGCCTACATTAATGAACCAGCTTTTGCAGGAAGGGCCCATTTTTAAGTGGTGAGATAAATACATCACTCAGCCCAGTGCCCTGTTGACACCCAGTGGCAGTCCCAGATATTGGTTTGGAGGCTGGGGATAAAATTTTTCAATGGGGGAAAAAAAAAGGAGGGAGAGAGAGAAAGAAAGAAGACAGCACCATCCTTTACAAACCTACAATTAAAAATGTAACTCCATTGCAGCTCCGATCATTTGTATTCCTTAATAGTTCTTTCTGTATTGGCACCCATCTGTGAGACGGTATGGGCTCTTCATCCGATGAGTAGCGTGGTTGAAGTGGTTTTAACAAATTTATATTTAATGGTTTAACACAAGCAACCAATAGGCTACACTTGATTGCAAACGTCATCTTAATATTTTAGACATAAAACATCATGGTACATTTTATGCTCTGCGCACCTCCACAGCCTAGACGAGTGTTGGCCACATGCCACAGGAAGCTCGTCTAACATAATGCATCACTTTTCCTTAGTGCTTTTCTTTAATGCACACTTCACACATGCCTGTTTTCTGTGCTATCGCCTGCAACAGAGGTAAGGCACGAAGTTAACTTTAAGCAAGAAAGCAGAAACAAAAACTAAATAGCAGAGCAAAACACTGACCAACACTATACCTTTTTTCTGGATTGTAACTTGCGACACGTACTTGTGGAAAGCAAAACGTCAGGCATTTGTTAAGCATATACATATGGCTTCTGAAAATTTTGACCTCTCTCTCTCTTGACCCTTCTGATATAAATCAGCCAGCCTGTGGCAATAGCCTCCTAAACAGCAGACCATCTGTGCTGACAAACACTAACTTCACCCAGGCGGAGGCAAAGTGGAAGGTGCCTTTGCTAGGCGCAAACCTTCCCCACCTGTCTCTGTCACCGGCCTCATGAACGGTTCTGTCTCGCCGCACACTGGCCATCCGCTCTCTACAGACCTTTCTCCTACTTTTTTCACATGCCTATATGCACTTGATGCTTCCTCTTCTCTGACAGACAATGATACACTCCTTGTACCAATTTGTTCATATCACAACATGACGCAAATGAAAATGTTTAGAAGAGGGGGGAGAGGGGGGAATTCCCCCTTCTCATCTCAACTCCCTCTTGCGACCGCCACTGTTGACACCCAAATTGTGTCTGCTCCTGGTGCTCTCCCCTTGTGATTGCGGCATTTGATGAGGTAGGAAAACGCACAAGTGTTTGTGAGCTAATAGTGACAGTGTCTTTGATCAGCCTTTATAGCTTATGTAATGGTAATTTCATTTTAACACTGCTGTAATAACAGGCTAGAGATATGATGGCCAGAAAGAAACTTGCTGCTGTTAGAATGGGCCGTGAAAGGAGAACAGTTGGCAACGGTCTGCACCAAAGATGCATGGTAACATAACCTTTCTTTTTATTTTCAGCAGAAGAAGAAATGCAAGGGGGGGGGGGCAAATTTGCTGACACAATTTTCAACTGTATATAAATAGGTGGTATCAACCTTAGTTTCACCCTCAGAGCAACAGCTAGCCTTCATAGTTAATGGAAGCCAGTGGTATGTAGCTTCAAAAGCAGGAAAACAAAAATTATGACTCTTTCCTTTGGCATGGCTTGCTGATGGTTGTAAAACAGGTCACGTAACAATATACAAACATACTATTTTTATTAAGCAGTATCCAGCTGCATAATACCACAGCAAATCTCTGCATGTGCAATATTCGCTACATCACAATGCACCACATTCTCGAAACCCATAGTTTTGGCATTGTGCAGTCACGCTTGATGTCAGATAACTGTAAGATGGCATGCACAAGTTGAAATGCACATTAAAAGAGTACATTCTACTGCAATGAATTTATGATGTCAAAGATGTTGCTGGTGAAAAGTGAACTTCAAGATACTCATTACCAACTTATCAGAGCAACAATATTTGATGGCAAGTGTCAAAAATGGTTGATGATGAAATACCCAGTATGTTTTAGTCCCCACCCATTTACGGTTTCACTTTAGCTCCCATATTCCAGCCCATATTTTAGCATGTAGATCGATCGACCTTGTGTGCAAGGCTTTTGCACAAATCAAATGCTCGGGCTTCTAGCATGTTGGCTGCTACAAATACCACCTTCATCTACCAGCTGTGAACAGAACTGATATCCATTTGCGAATGCATATGAAGCTTGACAGAGGGTATCGGGTTAAAGAGGTCGAAGGCTTGTTTACGTGCAATACAACCTGAATGTTAAGACAGCTAGTGAAATCATTTCATTTTCTCATTTGTGGGCTATCGAAATTCAGAGCCCAGCCAAAAGAACTCTGTAAAAGATAACACCATCATACAACTTTTACAATACTTCTTATGCCTTATCATGAATATTTAAATATTTGCATAACTGAACTTAATAAGCCAATTAATCGCATTTCAAAAAATAGTTTGAGTCGGTCAAGATGGCTCAAATAATATTCCATCGGTCATGTTTGCCTACCATTTTTAAAAAATATTTGGTTCAAGTTATGTAAAACACCCAGTATACTGCACATATTGCGAGATCCCGTGACAGTGACTGCAGCATGGAGCAACTTATTGCAATTTCCATATTTCTTCCTTTTTTATTTATTTATTTTTGTTTTTGCGAAAAGACATTCAGTTACTCTTTTCACTATTTTGGTTTCTTTATCTGATAAACAAGATTTTTTTTCTTTTTACCACTGAGCAAATAGATGATAGACATTGGCAGTTTTCACATTTTTAATGAATCCCAAAATTAAATTTTTTTTCTTTGAAAAGAAATTGAAAAACATTATATTTTATCAAGCCACTTAGTTTCAAGAAATCTTGCATCTCAAATAGGGCCTGCTTCTGCATGTGTATTGCTTATGCCAACATCAGTTTTCATGCAGTCTGTAATATTTCCACCCCCCCTTACGTTTTTACTTCAGCTAGAAAGAAAAATACACAACAATTGCCTTTCAGGTTTAATTCATAATGTTTCTGTGCTCAAAAGTGAGTTCCTTTTTTTTTTTTCCCTATCAAAATAGCTATTTTGGTGATTGGTTGACCGTTGTGGCAGCTGCAGTACTGGTGCATGCTTTTTATACTTGATGGAATGTGCATTACTGGTGTAGGCGGCAGCCAGTGCGAAATGCTGCTTTCACTCGTTTTTGTGAACTAAAGATCTTCTGTGTGGTTCAGTATTGTGATGGCTTATTTTGTCCTAATCAGTAGCCTGCAAAATTGAAGGTATCAGAATGCGCCATAAGCATTTGAAGCCTCATAAAATAACTCATAAAAGAAAGGTAGAGGTAAAAAATAACTTGGTCGTCTATCCTCCTTGGGAAAAAAAAAAGGAGAATTTGTAGCTTTGGTTGCGCACTGCTGTCTAAACTGAGTCTATGGTTTTCACTTGTGCAACTATCACCCTATTTCTACTGTCATTAGATTAAAATTCCTCACTCACATCATGTTAACCAATGGGACAGCGCTTAGTAAAATATGTCAATCCTATTTAGCTAAGATCGCTGTTCAAGTTTTTAATTGCTAGTATGACTTTGTTAAATAGAAGTTCGTTTGCAATGCCTCAGTGATTTTGAATTGCTGTGGGCCTCAGCATAACCATGGTGTTTATTGGTGAGAAACCCTAGACGTGTAGCACCAACTGTGAAAACGATGGCATTAAGGAACTTAAGGCCTTAAACTTAGCTTACTATCTTGGTTCCGCTTCTTCAAAGTGTGTAACAAACACTGTTTATAGTTACAAAACTTTTTTTTTTTTTGCATGCACAAAGGAAGTTTGCATGTACAAAGGAAGCTATAAATACTACAACCAACCAAGAAAGCAAGCAAAAGAACAAGGAACTGCATTATTGGTCAACGGGCAGTGTAATTTGACCTAACAAAACTTCATTAGATTATTATTTCTTGCACCATGTAGCTGTTGCAGCATATTGTAAAGGCAGTTTCCTGTGTGCTTGCAAGTTGGGCTTGCCCAAAGGCACCACTTGTTATCCCTGTGCTCACTGTATTCAATGTCGGTTTGCACTACTTGGTTTTATATGTTTGCTTCTGTTGGTTATCTTCCCTTAAACACCTTACACTGCACTATTAATAATCACTTACTCTCTGTTTTGAAGCATAGCATTCGGTTCCGATCTTCCATGTGCCTTTGCTTAAAGCAGACAGGTGTGAAAACTTAATGTCATGTGTTGTCTTCCCACTCTGCCCTTGTAAGCTGGTGGTTGCTATAGTTACTGTCAACAAAAACTTCTCTCTTGTGAAAAAGGTTGCTTAGCAAGTTTGGTGTTTCTTGGTGTCATTTATGTGCAATATTATTGTTACTCTTTATTATTTGTGTGGACAGTAATTGTCAAACCTGTAATAAATTATTTGGTTGTGTTATTTTGCTCTCTTGTGTGTTTATAACTGCATATTTTCTTGAAGCAGCATTTTTTCATAATCTAGTTGGTCATACATAGGACATTGGCAAAAGCAACACAAAAGGTCATTGACAAGAAGAGAGAGGCATTTATTCTGAACAATGCTGCACATAGTCTTCTAGAATGGCTTAATCATGTTCAATTGTTCATTCTCTTGAATGCAAGATACAAAAAATGGAGTGACTAGTACCTGTGGTTTGTGGGAACTT
This sequence comes from Dermacentor silvarum, assembly GCF_013339745.2. Lineage (NCBI taxonomy): Eukaryota > Metazoa > Arthropoda > Arachnida > Ixodida > Ixodidae > Dermacentor > Dermacentor silvarum. Next base: position 176,310,036 of record NC_051154.1, read on the forward strand.
GTACCAATGTGACTTGTACCTAATTTAGCAGAGGTCAATCAATGTGTGTATTGGGCTCTACACTTATGAGAACTATTTGGAATGCTGAATCAGCATTAAACCAGGTGAGAGTTTGAACCTAATAATTATAATAATGTTTTATTTTGGTCACGTACATTTTACAGAAACAGGCCTCCCGAAGCCAAATACGCCATTGTTGCACGAAGTCGTGGTATCAAATCCCAGCCACGGCGGCCGCATTTCAATGGGGGGCGAAATGCGAAAACACCAGTGTACTTAGATTTAGGTGCACGTTAAAGAACCCCAGGTGGTCCAAATTATTCCGGAGTCCCCCACTACGGCGTGTCTCATAATCATATTGTGGTTTTGGCACGTAAAATCCCATAATTTTTTTATATTGTTTTAACCTGGGGGACAGTGCATGGTAAAGTAACATATCTGTAATAAACTGTAGCATGAAAGAGAACATTATTATGATATTAATAGTATATTGCACAGGCAGTCCCCTTTCGATATTATATATGTTGTGTATATAATTTCAAACAATGTTCTGTGGGTCTGGTACGCACATAGTTTAAGAAGGAGGAGCGCATTTATGAAAAAAGCATTTTGCGAACATTTTGGCCGTGGCACGACCTTCGTCACAGCACGGCCGAAACATTAGCAAGTAAGTATGCTTTTTTCGCGAGTGTGCTCCTTTTTTCTGAACTATATATATATATATATAGTTCGCAGAGGACGCACGTACAAAAATGTATATTTTTCGACGTTCCAGCTGAGGTCTGGTCTTCAAAATAAATTTTGGTGCTTTGTGTGCTAAAAGCACAATCCGATTATGAAGCATGCCATAGTGGGGGACTCGGGATTTATTTTGACCACTTGAGGTTTTTATTGTGTGTGTAAAACGCTTGTGTGCCGAATCGGCACGCAAGCGTTTTACAGTGATAGCTATTCTGGGCTCACTCCTCTAGGCATTTTGATATTCGCTGGTGTTTGTTGCAGGGGTCCCAAAGTATATTGCGAGTTGATTAACAAAAACTGTGCAGTGCTCCGAGTGGATTCGAACCCCAGTACCAAAGATTAGCAGTCGGACGTTTTACCTCATGCACTCGGTCGATTCTACAGAAGAGAAAAATACTGCACCTGGAGTGTGCAATCGCACTGCAGGCAGTTATGGTGGACTGGACTGACGCCTTGCTTTGCAGCTTACCTAAAACTAGCATTGACATGAAAGAACTTAAAGGTGGTGGTAAAATGTTGAAAGCAGGATAGAAAAGAGGAGGAAGAAATAGCTATGTCTCACCACTTCACCAATGGAAATGCCACTCCACAACTAAATGTTTTATTCTCAACAGGAGTTAACTCTGCATACATCTGCGAATGTTTACTCAGCCATGGTGAAGTTGCAACAGCAACTAGTTTCTCAGAATAGTACAAGGAGAAGAAAACAATGACTGGAGGCAGCATGACAGCTGCAACAGGTTTTTACCATGAGAGCAGTGAGTTTCAGGTAGGATTGCAGTCTGTGGAATAGAGTTTTGGGGGGTTAGCAAAGCTTTGCAGGGCAGCCAACCTACAAAGGTGTGAAAACGGTCCATTTGGATCCTTTTGTTATAAATTTCAACTCGTGGAAACACGGCCTGCAAGCACCACATGGCATCGCGCCTACATCAGGCAGTGCAATTCCATGTATTTCCTCCTGGGAACAGGGGAACATTTCTTCCGAAGCTACAAACACACCCCAATGGCCAGGGAGGAGGGAAAAGAGCCCAACCATCATGCATGCATCTGCTCGGTGGAGGCACGCGACCTTGCTGCTCATAGGATGTCATGGATGATCCCACCCCTTATCCTCGGGATACTCCTCAACACACCAGACATGCTAGTGGTGCCCAAATTTGTACCTGCCAGATATCAGCGTACGTACCTAGGAGGTTGAGGAAGGCGAAGGTAAGCGGCGTGTTACCTTCAAAATTCCTCCACACTGGCCGGTAAACAAAAATGGGGACCGTGCAAATTTCTGGAATCTCACTCTATCCATAAAAATGGACTGTGGGCACTCATGATGTACTCTGCAAATGTCCCAAGTAAATTGTGCTAATAGTCATACTTTAAATACTATAAATATATGAAATAGTCCCTCTTTACTTTTCTTCTCTCTCTGTACTTTATCGTGTTCTAATTTCTAATTCCTTTTTATAGCACTCCCCTTGCTGGCCGTTGTTCAGGTGTCGGCCACTGCCAGTGCGGCCAGCAGAATTCTGCCCTTCCTTCTTCCAGCAGTCACAAATAATAGTTTATTTTTCTACAATTGTATGCAAATTGATGTAGGAGGTGTTGGCTGACTCCACCGCTGGTGTGTATGTGTGGCTATTCCTCACATGGCAAACTCTTTTACTTTTTCTGGGAGAGGGGGTGGCCATTTTGTTACCGAGCTTGACCGCTATTAGTAACGAAATAGTAACAGCACTTTTGGTGTTGATGCATGATTTGTACCGGTCGCAGAGTACTCTGAACGAAAAAAAAAAAGCCATGAAAAAAAAAAATATGCGTACAGGATCATGTATGTCCTTGTAAATACCGATATGCAAACTGGCACCAGGCAGCAACAATGCCAATCTGAGGTTGCCGGCAAGTCCAGGGGACATATTCTGAGATGATCACTTTCACTGCGCATTTATTGGCGCAGTGAAAGTGATCATCTCCCTTCGATGATTCGAAACCACTCGAATAATCCAACGCGCTGTGTACTTTGTCACGCGAAAGTGATAGTATTGCCAAAAGTCATTGTTTAAGAATACTGCCCCAGAAAGTGTTCACTGTGGACCAAGAGTTGGTCGAGAAAGAAGGGGAGGAAAGCAACAGAGTGGTTGCCACTCAAAAGGTGACGTCTTGTCAAGCCATGGAGCACATTCAAGGACTTGAATGCTTCTATGGGCAGAACATGGAGCCAGAGGAAGTAACTCAACTTGTGATGATGGAGATTGCTATAGTAGCTTTATCTGTTTGTTGTATACAACATAGTCAAAGCTCGCTATCTTTTTTGAGAGTTCTCGAGGTTGAATAAGCTAGTTTTCTGAGTAGTATATGACTTGTATATATTTTTAGTTATAACAAACTCTATTTGTGATTATGTCAAAGTCTGTTGTAAAAGTATTAGGATTCTTCGTAACTCTTCATACTTATTTTACAACAGACCAAATTCTTTGTCACTATTATAGCCTGTTGCAACAAGGCTATACTGTAATAATTTCTTTATTAATAGACTATTTAACATAGTAGAACAGGCCTGGCATAGTAGTAGTATCAATTGACTGTTTATTAGAATAAATAATAAATAAAGGCAAGATGTATGCACTGAAAGATAAGCATGGTAATATCAGCAATTTCGATGACATAGTAAAAGCAGCGGAAGAATTCTATACTGACCTGTACAGTGCCCAAAACAGCCAAGCTACTTTCATTCGAAATAGTGCTGAACCGGATACAGAGGCTCCTTCTATAACTAGAGATGAAGTTAGAAGGGCCTTGAAAGACATGACCAGGGGAAAAGCTGGAGAAGATGGAATAACAGTAGATTTAATCAAAGATGGAGGAGATACCATGCTTGAAAAGCTTGCGGCCCTTTATACGCAATGCCTGACAACTTCAAGTGCACCACAGAGCTGGAAGAACGCCAACATTATACTTATCCATAAGAAGGGAGACGTTAAAAAATTGAAGAATTACAGACCCATTAGCTTGCTTTCAGTATTGTATAAAATATTCACCAAGATAATTTCCAATAGAATCAGGGCAACACTTGACTTCAGCCAACCAAGAGAACAGGCTGGCTTCAGGAAGGGATATTCTACGATGGATCATATCCATGTCATCAATCAGGTAATCGAGAAATCTGCGGAGTACAATCAACCTCTCTATATGGCTTTCATAGATTATGAAAAGGCATTTGATTCAGTAGAGATACCAGCAGTCATAGAGGCATTGCGTAATCAAGGAGTACAGGAGGCATACTTGAATATCTTGGCAAATATCTACAAGGATTACACAGCTACCTTGGTTCTCCACAAGAAAAGTAGAAAGTTACCTATCAAAAAAGGGGTCAGGCAAGGAGACACAATCTCTCCAATGCTATTCACTGCATGCTTAGAAGAAGTATTTAAGCTAGAAGAAGTATTCAAGCTCTTAGACTGTGAAGGCTTGGGAGTGAGGATCAACGGCGAATACCTCAGCAACCTTTGGTTTGCAGATGACATTGTCCTATTCAGCAACAATGGAGACGAATTACAACAAATGATTGAGGACCTTAATCGAGAAAGTGTAAGAATTGGGTTGAAAATGAATATGCAGAAGACAAAGATAATGTTCAATAGCCTGGCAAGGGAACAAGAATTCAGGATCACCAGTCAGCCTCTAGAGTCTGTAAAGGAGTATGTTTATCTAGGTCAATTACTCACAGGAGACCCTGATCATGAGAAAGAAATTTACAGAATAAAATTGTGTAGGAGCGCATATGGCAGGCATTGCCAAATCCTGACTGGGAGCTTACCACTGTCGTTGAAAAGAAAAGTGTACAATCATTGCATTCTACCGGTGCTAACACATGGGGCAGAAACTTGGAGGTTAACAAAGAAGCTCAAGAACAAGTTAAGGACCGCACAAAGAGCGATGGAACGAGAAAGGTTAGGCCTAACGTTAAGAGACGGGAAGAGAGCAGTGAGAATCGGAAAGCAAACGGGGATAGCTGATATTCTAGTTTACATTAAGCGGAAAAAGTGGAGCTGGTCAGGCCATGTAATGCGTAGGATGGATAAGTGGTCGACCATTAGAGTTACAGAATGGATACCAAGAGAAGGGAAGCGCAGTCGAGGACGGCAGAAAACCAGGTGGGATGATGAAGTTAGGAAATTTGCAGGCACAAGTTGGAATATGCTAGCGCAAGAGGGGTAATTGGAGATCGCAGGGAGAGGCCTTCGTCCTGCAGTCGACATAAATATATATATATATATATATAGGCTGATGATGATGATGATGAAATAAAGGAAAACAAAGGGAAGGAAATTACTGCTGACTCTGAAACTGTCTATCTCAGTCTGCTGACACTTAACAGTGTTCAGGAGGTGGGGATGGGAACAAAAGGACATAAAGAGAGAATAGAGAACAAAAGGAAACTGCCACAATGGCTTGTGGGGCAGCTGGCAATACCACCATTAAGCATTTGGTTCTTCTTTGACTAATGCTGAAAATTAATGCAGCTTCAACGCACGAATAAGGAATGCTTGCTTATTTCTTCTCAGATGCTTTTTACTTTAACAAAACTCAAGCATGTGATCTTGCTGGCTCAACTACTGATGGAAATTGAAGGAGTTGTGTTATTGAGGCAGAAATGCAACATTGCAATTGTAAAACGTAAAAAATATGTGCCCTTTACAATTATACTGCTTGCATCTTTGCCGCATTTCTTTTACAAGTGGCCAGTGCTTCGTGCTGTCAGTCCCGACACCCACACTTGGAACTAGCTTCATGGGCCCACTTTTCTTCCTCACCACTAGTATGATTTCAATGAATGATAACTCCCTGCCCTTCTACTTTGGAGCAGTGTCCACTCCCTGTTCGAGCACTCTACTTGATAAAAAAAATATAATAAGAATTTTCATGCCTTCACTTGTGGGGAGCACACGCTGCCACCTTCTCCCGCGGGCGCTCGTCGTCGCTTGCGCACGGAGCGCACTCGGCGGGAGCCGGGCGGACACGGGAGAGGTGCACTTTGCCCTCTCCCGGTTCTCGCTCGCCTCTCGCGACGCGCGTGCCCGCGCGGGAAGAGGGAAAGTATCCGGCGGGCGAGGAGGACATTCCCCTCGCGAAAAGGTAAAAAGGTATAAAAGAGCGCGACCGAGAGACCCCCGGGCTCTGACCTCGCTACTCCTGACCTGCCCTTACGGATATACCCGCTGCAACCCGTGAGTGACCTCGTTTGCGTGACTTCTACACGCAACGGGGCAAGCCTATTTATTACTTATTATACAGAGCGGACTTCCCTCTGCAAGTGTGTTTTATTGCCCACAGCAATAAACGTTGTTGAGTTGACTCGCTTGCTGCCTTATTCGCCCGAACCCTACGTAGCTGCGATTATACGCACTACGGGTTGGGGAAGACCCCCACATTTGGCGCTACCAACGTGGTTCGAATTCGGCAACACGGCGAGTCTATTTCTCTCTCTCTGTGTGTGTGTGTGTGTGTGTGTGTGTGTGTGTGTGTGTGTGTGTGTGTGTGTGTGTGTGTGTGTGTGTGTGTGTGTGTGTGTGTGTGTGTGTCGTGTGTGTGTGTGGTGTGTGTGTGTGTGTGTGTGTGTGTGTGTGGTGTGTGTGTGTGTGTGTGTGTGTGTGTGTGTGTGTGTGTGTGTGTGTGTGTGTGTGTGTGTGTGTGTGTGTGTGTGTGTGTTTGAGCTGGGACTACTGAAGTTACATCAAACAATGGCGACAGGCTTGTCTGACTTTCCAGATTTGTTCATGTTGTCGGATGTAGCGGCGCAAAAGACCTAGCGCTAACGTGGCGGCAGCTTCTGAACAAGCCGGTAGCTATAATTTTGAGTGTTTCACGCGTAACAGTCAGGATCGCGGAAATGCCACGTTGGCAGGGTTTATGCCTGACAATAGGCGTAACACGCCGAGCGCCTCGCCGCTTCGTCCCACGGACACAGAGGCACATATATATGACTAAATAGTTCGACGCAAGCTGCGGAGGCGTCCGAACCTTCGGGCGGTAGTATTCCGTCGAACGAAATAATGCTGTGCCAGAATGCGCTGCAAGTCATGCAGAGCTTAGCGGGCGCCCTGCAGAACACAATGCAGGCCCCGCTGCAGAGCGAGCGACCACGAATTAAGGTAGACATGCCTACCTATAATGGGTACTACCACGATCAACGTTGACCACGATCGCACTAGTGCAAACGATCGAGTACCTCGACCGCCTGCAGTATTATCAGCAAGCAACAGGGCTTTCAGACGCCGAACTCTCGCGCGCGTGTCCCTGCGTCACTGACTGAGCAGGCGGCTCGTTGGTTCCGACTGGCCGGACACAGAGCCCGCACGGTAGAAGAGTTACGCGCGAACTTCCGCGAGGAATTTCTTCCGGCCAACTACTCGAGTGGCGTTTGAGGAGAGAGTTGGAGTTGCGTACCCAGCATCCAGGCGAGTCCCTGCTGGAGTATGTTCGAGCGATGGACGAACTTTATCGTCTCGCGAGCCCTCTCGCCACCGACGCCGAGAAAGTCGAGCGCGTCACACGGCAAGCGCACCCGACTTTCGCGGCCTACTGCAGGGGATGTAGGTACCGAGACTTAGACGAGCTCGCCACCGAAGCAAAGTGCATCCAAGGGGACATCCTCGCGGCACGAGCATACCGTCCGCCTTCCACACGCCGCGCTGTCACTCGAGTCTCGCTGCGCGTGGAACGGCGGCGGGATCGCTTTCACATTCCCCTAGGGTCGACGCGTCGGCACCATGTACGGCTTCCGCCCACACCGGTCCGCACAAGATGTTCTGCTCCAACTCCATCGGGAGATCCTGGCTCGATCCGGTCGAACACCCCAGCGACGATAAGGTAGTTCTTGCCTTGGACTTAAAGGGGGCGTTTGACAACGTGACCCACGAGATCATCCTTACACACCTGTCCCAAACAGACTGTGGATACAACACATTTCGATACATCCGACAATTCCTGACGGATCGGCAATCCTACATTCGTCTGCAACACTCAGAACATGGCCCGTACCAGCTTGGTACGCGAGGGACGCCACAGGGAGCGGTTCTCTCGCCACTCCTCTTCAACTTGGCCATGGTCAGGCTCCCTACCCTACTGAGTGCGGTCACCGGCGTGCAGCACGCTCTGTACGCCGACGACATCACTCTGCAGTGTGGGCAACACATGGTTCGGTAGGAGACATCGCGACCAACCTGCAGCAAGCGGCGTCAATTGTGGACGAATACGCACGCCGCTGCCGTCTAGAATGCTCCCCGCGAGCAAATCGGAATTCGTGCACCTTCGGCCCAATCCGAAATGCACAACCAAAATCGCCCTCTCCCTGCTTAGCGGTCCAATCCCCGAACACGAGGAGATACGAGTATTGGGACACTTTATTCATCGGAACCGCAAGATTGATACAACTCTCTAAAAGCTCCGCAAGGTGGGGGACCAAGTGGGCCGCATGGTCCGCCGGGTTTCTAACAAACGGGGGGTTTTACGATGCAAGGACGCCTTGCGGCTGGCGAATGCGTTCGTGACCAGCCGGATCCTGTATTAGGCACCGTACCTCCACCTGCGCAAATGCGATGAGAACGCATTCGAAGTGATTCTCCGCAAACTCTACAAGAGAGCCCTCGATCTCCCCATCACTACGTCCAATCAACGTCTTCTCGGGTTAGGAATGACGAACACCTTTGGGGAGCTCCGTGAGGCGCATCTCAACAATCAATACTTGCGGTTAGGCAAAGCAGCAGCGGGTAGCCGCCTTCTGACCCGCTTACACAACTCAACGGGCGGAGCGGGTCCCCTTGCCCGAAGCCTGGCGCTTCGCACTACAGGTACGACCCCTCCCCAGCAACATGACCAAGGATGCCCACGATGGCCGCCGCCTCGCGCGTGCGGCGTCCATTTCCGAGCGGTACGGCACCCGGCCGGGGATATTCTACACCGATGCAGCTGGCCCGCACCACGGGGGCTGGTATACGGCAGCTGTCATCCACCAAAACGAACCAGTACAGGCCCTCACTTTCTGTGCCCCTAACCAGGGGCGTAGCCAGAAATTTTTTTCCGGGGGGGTTCACCGGCCCGACCAAGAACGGGGGGGGGGGCAAGCTTCCGCTTTCCTCTACGTCACGTGATCGATAATAAATATCGGTTGTTTAAGCAGACTCTATACATGTATATCAGACATGGGACCGCCCCCCCCCCCCCCCCCCCCCCTCCCCTCGCGTGTGCGTGTGCTTGTGAAGAAATTAAGTAAGGTACAGTGGGCGTTTGGAGCAACGGTCTCTCATCGCGCCACTGAATGGACCAGTCTTCGAAAACGCATCATTGAGACGACCAGTGCGATCGGAGAAGACATCATTAATTGTTAATTTCCGTTAAGCGTAGATGGCGTCGTCCTCGTCGGGGCGAAGTGCGTTTCACGAGTCAAGGACGGCTATACGCGTGAAAATGCACGTGTGACCAGGCTATACCTACTCCCATAGCAATAGCTTGTTCGCTGCGTCTTTGCGCTAGAAAACTTAAATACGCGCAAGAACGCGTAAGGCTTTTTTTTTTTTTTTTTTTTTTTTTTTCGAAGCTTTCGTCGCTCTGCTCCCTCATACGAGAGGGTTGCATTTCCTGCGGCAAGTGCATGGGCCGCTGTGTCTTCCGCTGTGTGCGAGCGTGCAGCCGTCATTTGCCTTTACGTCAACAGATTCAGAATTGTGCAGAATATTTCACCGCACAGCATAGATATGGCATGTGTACGCATTTTAAGTAGTGCGTGCAACTCATTTCTGCTTCACTTACGCCGGTGCAAACAGGAAGCGGCCTTGCACCTCACAGAATCTCGACTGATTGGTGTACTAGTGGTGCAGGAATTAACTCCGGTCTTGTTCAGTACATAGTGCACATAATCAATATCCCAGGACGCGTGAACTCCGACGAGAACTGTCAGCGCCTGCAACAAGAGTTTACTTACGCTCTACTGCGCACAGCAGTAATTCATGCTTGTCGGCTGTCTGTTTCGTGCATTTTGTTGCGAGTCGGTGGAATTTCACTGCTGTCATCAACCCCTTCGTGTGTACATTGCTGGTTTGGGATTCCACAACAAAACAGCAACTACCAGCCTTCCGTAATTGCTGGTTTGGGATTCAACAACACAACAGTAATTACCAGCCTTCCGTAGGGGGGCAATCGCAAACTAGAGACGTTTCTCGCGCAGACTTAAGATCCTGCGCGAGCGCGGCCTAACCGGCACCTGAAGGGAAGCGGCGGAAATGTATACCGGAGATTTCGACCACCTGGGGTCTTTAACGTGCACCTAAATCTAAGTAAACGGGCCTCGAACGTTTTCGCCATTATCTAAAATGCGGCTGCCGCATTCGTTGCTTCATTTGTTGCGCATTTGTTGCTTCAGAATGCGGCCGCCACATTCTCGCCCAAAACTTCACAGAGTGTCAAAGCCTTGACAAACACCGTGACAGTTTTTTTCCATATGCAGACATGATTCGCTGTAAATTACCAACCCAAACGGAAGCGCCCAGGAATGAAATTGTGATAGTAGCACCGGTTTCATGAATTATGTCAGCGCGAAGCGACGAGAACAAAAGGTGGGTAAGTGGGGGGGGGGGGGGGGTTGAAACCCCCCAACCCCCCCCCCCCCCCCTGGCTACGCCCCTGCCCTTAACATAACACACGCGGAGGAAGTCGCCATCGCGCTAGCCGCCGCGGATCCAGCTTCCCGAGTCATCATCACCGACTCTAGGGAAGCCTGTCGCAACCTGCAGCAGGGGCGCATTCCGTATCGTGCTTTTAAAATTATTCACCGATGTGAGTACCAGGGTTACCCGACCCGGCGAACCGTCATCTGGGCCCCAGCACATGCGGAGATCGAGGAAAATGAGGTAGCAGACGCTACCGCCCACGCGCTTAACTACCGGGCATCGCCTCATCCGTCGCATATAGAGGACCAGGATTTCAATTCGGCTATTCATTTCCGGCAAATTTCTATTTTCTACCAATCTTCTCACGGCCGGTATCCTCCCCCGTGTAAAGGCCTCACGAAGTCAGAGGAGCGCTGGCTCCTGCGCCAACACAGTACTGTGCCCGGTAGTACTGAAGCATTTTAATTCAGCTTTTTCTGGCGAGTGCCCGCACTGTGGGAACGTGTCCGCGGACACATACCACATGGTATGGGCATGCCCCAACAACCCGGCCTACCTCCCCCACCCCCATCCTTCCCGAGAGAGCTGGGAGGTTGCCCTGCTCGGCTGCTCGACAGGACCAACGTGCCTGGTGGACCGAGCCCGGGCTGCCGCAAAGGCCCTTCTGGCTCGTCCCAAACTCTCTCTTTGTATATAGCGACAATAACTGTTTTTCACTCACTCATTCGGCATCGTTCGCCGACGAGCAGGTTCAGCGTGGTTGGGAATTATCAGACCGCGCCTTGGACCCGTACGCCTACGCGCTGAAAACAGCACTGCATAACGCGGCACGCAGTGCGCCGCGGCAGGAACTTGCGACTAATGCGAGAACGGAGGAGCGGCACATGCCGACCGCCGAGCGTGGAAGCTACGGCCCGCCGGATTGGAGCGACGGGCGCCCAAGCCACCGATGCTTCGGTGGCCGTTGCTACCAGTGCGGCGGATTGGGACACATCGCCCGTGACTGCGCAAGCACGCTGGGCCGAGGTCGAGCACGTGGTTCGGGAAACGGGCGAGGCCGCCGGTGATCCACCTTGGGTCCCGGGCGGCGATCTCGAACACAACCGGTGATTTCGATTTACTTGCGCCTTTGGCTTGTCGCGTAGGAGATGTCGCGGACTCGCAGGCGCCGTTCATCGAGCTAACGATAGCCCGAAAGAAGTTTGCCGCATTATTGGATACTGGGGCAAGCGCTTCTTTATTCGGTGACGAGGTGTTGCATCATCTCCGCGAGAACAAGACACCACTTTCCGCCTTGCTTCCGGCACAGCACAATCGAGCGGTGCAGCTAGGCTAGTTATTCGTTGGGAGAGACGCGTTAGGCGACAACGCCTCGTACATCTTCCAGGTCTGTCAGTGCCTGTTATTTTAGGTCGAGACTTTCTCGCCAAGTCGGGTATTTTGATAGACATTGCCAGCGGAGGTTACCGAGAGAACGGAACGGGTGCTTTGAAGCGTTTCGCAAAAGCGCCCGTGCCTGCGGAGACACGCCAGTCTCCGGGCGCGGCGCGAGCGGGCCACACCCATCCACAGCCGAGCGAGCAAACCGTAATCGGTAAAGGCGATGAAAGCAACGGAGAGACGGTGGCACAACATTGTGCCGCGGTGTTGCAAGGGGCAGCGCACTCACTTTTGTCAGAGGTCAACAGCCTGCCGGAGAGAGAAAGGGCACGACTGTCATCGCTGTTGTACGAATACGACGCGGTTTTCACGGACCGTCCGGGCCGCACTACGCTAGTCAGGCACAGGATAGACACGGGTGACGCTGCGCCGTGGAAATGTAATCCTCGGCCGATAAGCTTGACTAAACGGAAAGCACTTGACAGCGCCTTAGACGAACTCATCGACACGCGTTGTGGAAAGGTCGAACAGCCCATGGGGCTTCCCGGTAGTTCTAGTCCCGAAGAAGGACAATACTTATCGCCTTTGTGTAGACTACCGCAGGCTGAATGAGGTTACGAAGAAGGATGCGTACCCGCTGCCCTCTATTTCCTATTTAGTATCTAACCTAGGCGGGGCGAAGTACTTTACGACGCTCGATGCTAGTCGTGGATATTTTCAGGTCGAAATGGACGAGCGTGACAAAGAGAAAACGGCTTTCACTTGTCACCGCGCGGGCTCTTTCAGTTCAAAAGAATGTCTTTTGGCTTAGTCGGAGCTCCCGCTACTTACCAGAGGTTGATGGACCGAGTTCTAGGAGATGCGAAGTGGCAACATGCTCTCGCATATCTCGACGACATAGTGGTTTATACGAAAACATTCGACGAGCACTTGCGCCACTTGAGAGACGTCCTAGACAGGCTGAGGTCCGCGGGTATCACGCTGAACCCGAGTAAAGTTCAGATAGCTGCGAACAGAATAACGCTGTTGGGATTCACGTTGGACAACGGCCGCATTCTGCCGAGTGAGGATAAGCTCGAGGCTATACCACAGAGAAAGAAATTCCTTTCTCTATGGCTATACTGAGCTACCCGTCGCCGAAAGATATCGGCGAACTGAGACGCTTTCTGGGATTGGTGAACTTTTATCGCCAATTCATTCCAGACTGCGCGGCAGTGCAAGCGCCTTTAACGAAGCTCTTGAGGAAAGACGCGCGTTGGCCTTGGGGTCAAGAGCAGGAGGCGGCACTGCGCGGCCTCACAAAGGTGCTCGCTGACACGGCAGAGTTGCAGCTGCCCGACTTGAATAGGGAGTTTGTGATTCAAACAGACGCAAGCGACCTGGGTCTAGGTACAATTTTGCTTCAGGAGCACGGAGGCACTCTCCGACCGGTTGCGTTCGCGAGCCGTTCGTTGACGCCGGCGGAAAGGAACTACTCGGTGACAGAGGAGTGTCGCGCGATAGTTTTCGCTCTGCGAAAGTTCGACTATTAATGTCGACGGAGTGGCATTCACGATTGAGACTGACCACATGGCTCTCACTTGGTTGAGGCGCTTGAGTGAGCCGAGTGGCCGCCTGGCGCGTTGGGCACTGCTGCTGCAGCGTTACTAGGGTGCCTCGATGCCCAGCGCCGCCGGCATCGAGGCACCCTAAGCGTTACGACTTCACCGTGCGCTACCGCAAAGGAAAAAGCAATGCTGCAGCTGACGCACTTTCGCGAGCGCCAGTCCGAGGCGAGGGAGAAACCCTGGCCGTAGCCCGAGTAAGGGACGCGGAACAACCGTGGATCCTGGGCGAGAGCGTGAATCACGTAGATGTTGTCGGTTCCGCAGGAGTTGTTTTCAGCAGAAAGGAGCTGTTCGAGGCTCAGCAGAAGGATCCGTTTTGTCGAAAAGTGCTCGACGGGCTCCGGGAGCCGGGCGGCGCGGCCGCCGCGCACATGGTGGCAGCTGGTATCTATCTGCTGAATTCCGACGGCGTCCTGCTGAGGTATATTCCCACCGAGAACGACACAAGTGAGGCGTTTAAGGTGGTGATACCGCGCGTGTTGAGAGGAGCACTGCTACGCTACTTTCACGACTCGTGCATCGCTGGGCACGCGAGCGGCCCCAAGACTTACGTTGTGTCGCTTCGCTACCTGGCCAGGCATGAAACAGGACGTGATTCGCTACGCCCGATCGTGTCATGTGTGCCAAAGCGTGAAGTCCCGAGGCGGACGACCGCCCGGCTTCATGCAGGGGCCGTATTCTGAAACGTTCGCCTAGGCGAAATCAGCGTGCGCGCTGATTGGCTGGTTGAACAAAATTGAATGACGTTGGGCTGAACCACCCAATCAGCTCATACAATTTTGCTAAAACAGCCAATCAGCGCACGCCTGAAAGCGAAAAAAGAAATTTCGCCTAGACGAACGTTTCAGAATACGGCCCCAGCCTATCGACAGCCAGACTCCCTGGCAAATCGCGGCATGTGACGTCATGGGACCGTATCCCACAACACCGAGCAGGAACAAATTCTTGCTGGTGGTCACGGATCACTTCAAGTAAATGGGTAAAACTTTTTCCCCTACGAAAACTGACGGCACGGGATATCATGGATAAGTTGATGGAGGTTTTCACCAGGTTTGGTTTTCCGGAGCAGTTGATAACGGACAATGCGTCCTACTTCACTGCAAAGGTGTTCGTTGACTCATGCGCCGCACTGGGCATTAAGCATAAGAAAACGACAACCTACCATGCTCAGTCGAACCCCACTGAACGAGTCAATCGCAACATCAAGCACATGCTTGTCGCGTTCTCTGAAAGGCATAAGGACTGGGATACCTACCTTCCAGAGATCGGGTTTGCATTGCGATCGACAGTGAACCGCTCGACTGGGTATGCGCCTTCTTTTCTCAACCTGGGAAGAGAGCTGCCGAATCCGATGGATAGGGTTCTCGCGGATCGCAGCGGAATGCCAGTCGCGCCGTCAGCACGAGCTAAATACGCGACGCATCTACGTGCCAAGATGACGGAAGCTTTACATAAAGCACGCTGTAATCTTCGCACTGCAAGGGCACAACAGAAGGCGCAGTACGACCGCTCGCATCGGAACGTCCACTACGAAGTAGGCGACCTGGTGCTTCGACGCCAGCACGTTCTCAGTGATGCTACCAAACAGTTCGCTGCCTCGCTGGCGCCGAAGTGGACCGGGCCGTATCAAGTGAGAGAGAAGGTTTCCTCGCTTGTTTACCGGCTCGAGAACAAGAAAGGAAAGCCGATCGGCGGACCGGTACACGTATGCGACCTGAAACGCTACGTGCTGCGTGATGAGCAGTGGGATGACGATCAGGCTCTCCCTCAACCGCGATCGGTGAGAGAGAGCAGTCAGAACCGAACGGCGAGCCCGCAGCCGCGCTACAATTTGCGTAGCAGGCGAAAGTAATCTGACTGCTAGTTGCGTAACCCGACGACTGCGAGGAACATTCGTAAGTCCGGGTGACGTTGCATACCGCGTGAGCATACAGCCGCGCCGGGCTGGCACCTTGGTAGTTCCTGCCGGGGAAGCGAACGTCTAGTGACCATGGAGCACCGACTATGGACGACGAGTCGTCGAGGCCACCACGGGAATGTGGCGTGAACGTTCGAAGCGTGGGTGTGCGGGGTGCGGTTTCGCCAAAGACTGCTGTGAGGGCCAGTGCGGTGATTATCTTGTGCTGCGACTCGAATTGGTGATGATGCTCGTATCGTATCGTATCGTATCGTATTCACGTATCGGTGAGTGGGGAGGAGTGAAGGAGATGGGATATATCCTTGCGCTGGGAAGCTTTGGTGTGTGTAGAGTCTAGCAGCACCCTGAGAAGTGACCACGTGTCGCGGAGACCCAGGTTGCCGGCCATGCGGTCGCATGTCTGGCCCCCCTGTTGTCGAAGAAGAGAGGAGCAGTGCTCCTCCATGTCCGACGCGAGCCGGGCCAAACGGAGACGCAGGCGGCGATTGTGTTTCTGAGCCTGCCACCGGCGGTGGACAGCGTGATAGGCCTCCCAAAGGTGCAGTAGACGGCTGTCTGCCGTGGTGGAGTGTGGTGCTGCAGGGAGTGTGGATGTGGCAGTATGGACGTCTGCCAAAAGGGTCTCAGTCCAGGCAGAGAGATCGATGATAGGAGCAGAGGAGGAAGTAGAAAGACGAGTGGAACGGAAGCGGTCCCAGTCAACTATCTGGGTGAGACAAGTAGAGGTGCGAGCAAGGGAGGGGAGAGGGAAAGTGGTGCAGAGGATGTAGTGATCGCTACCGAAGGAGACTCCCGTATTAGACCAGGTCGGATCGGCTACATTTTTGGCGAGGGTAAGGTCCGGATTGGTGTCTCGTTGGACACTGGATCCGATCCTGGTGGGGCGAGCGAAGTCATTAAGGACGGAAAGACATTCATTGTGGATGAAAGTCCAGAGCGAGTGGCCCTTGCGGGTGTTCTGGGGGTAGCCCCAGCTAGTATGAGGTGCGTTGAAATCGCCCAGAACGACCATGGCGTTGCGGCCAGCGCAGGAGAGCGCTTTGCGGAGGACGAGGAGTAGAGGGGCTGAAGGGGCTTTGGGAGGGCTGTACACATTGAGAACAAAGAGGCTTGCCTCAGTGCGACGGCGGGGAAGGATTTCGAGGAGGAGATGGGCACAGCCTGAAACGTCCAGCTGGTGCAGCACGGCAGCAAGGTTACGGTGCACCAGGGTGGCAACGTTTGGGTGGGTCTCAGAAGAAGGATGAAAGGAGGTGTAGTCGCGCAGCTTCACGGGAGCTAGGGATTTGGCGCTGAGCCGTGCTCCCTCAAGGGCTGCAGAAGATAGCGCCAACCTTTCCCTTTCCCTCAAGAACCACTTATCATCAGGGGTTCCTGGAGTGCTAGGACAGAGGGGAGAGTGTCGGGAGGGATGTTCTGCATGGAGGTGGAGCTGCAGGGTGCTCCGCTTGCCGCGGAACCCCCGACAGTTCCACTGCCAGAGATTAAGGTGCGGGGGGTGTCTGGCCATGATGGATGGCGGGGTCACCGGACGGAGTTGGGGTAGGTGCCGGGGGGAGGGGGGCGGGGAGCGAGAGGTGCGCGAGGGTGGCCTCAGTCGCGCTCTGGCGGGCCTCTAGGACCGCGACCCTGGTGTCTAGGGCGGTAAGGTGGGATTCGATGGTGGCCACGCGGTTGTCGACACTGGCGATGCGCTCCTCAAGTCGCACGAAGCGCGCCATGACGCGCTGCTCAAACGCCTCCAAGAAGGTTGTTTTGCGAACGATGTCACGCTCGGGCGCTACGTCATCGGAAGAGGGTGATCGGCGTTTGTGCGGGGGGTGGCGGGTGGGAGAGGAGGCGCGCGATGACGCAGCCGAGGGTGCCGTGTTCATTGGCTCCTCTGCTGGCGCCAGCTGAGGCGGCGTTTGTGAAGGTGCGGTAGCTGGGCAAGGAGAAGGAGAAGGAGCGGGGGAGGACAGACGCGCTAGCGCGGCCTGCAACTGGCGCGACAGCTCCTGAATTTGTAGCTGGTGGGCAGCGATAGTGGCCTTGAGGGCCGCGGTTTGGGGGTCCGACGTGTGAGGCTGCGATTTCCAGCTTACCGGTGATGTGGTGGTGGGGGCGGTGGACGCCTCGGACCTGGGCAGAGGCGGGAAGGAGACGGAGCGGTGGCGGCTGGCAGACCGGGCACCACGGGAGGGAGAGCGGCGGCGGGAAGGCCGAAAGGTCTTGTGGATGGGCCCGGTGGGTGGCGCTGGTGGGGGAGGCTGAGGCTTAGAGGTGGCCGGAGGTGACGACGGGCCGTTCCGGTCGAACCGGAGCTTGCACGGACGCGAGCCCGTGACGTGGGCTCCCCTGCACAAGATGCAGCAGGGGACGCAGGTCGGGGGCTCGACTGCCTTGTGAGCCTGGCCGCAGCGGTGACAGAGGGTGGATTTGGGCTTCGTGCACACGTCCGCGCGGTGGCCGGGAGCCCAGCAGTTAGTTCAGGCCTCGGCTTTCGGGCGGAACGGGTGGCAGCGGTAGATCCCGCAGTTGAAGACGATGGCACTGGGGAGTGTTGTAGTGCCGACGAAGGTGATGAGGATAGATTGCGAGCGCCCCATCTGGCGTGCGTCGGCGATGGCGTAGGGGGTGTTGACATTCATGGCTTGTAGATCTTGGACGATCTCGTCCTGGGTTTGGGATTCCACGGCGTTGTATATAATGCCGCGGAGGGCGTTGTCGGGTGCTGCCATGTAGGCACGCAGGGGGTAAGAGGTGGGACCCAGGCGGAGTTCCGATACCCGAAGGTAGAGACGAGCGCGGGGTTCAGATGGGGTGCTGATAGTCAGGGAGTTGTTGTACGGATTGATCCGTACACGGTCGGCGGTGCGGGCGGTTGCATAGTCGATGGTGGCAAGCGTGCAGAGGATTTGTAGCAGGGCTCCGTTAGTGGTAGTGCGGAGGTCAAGCCCCCCTCCCGGTCTGAAAACGATTTTGAAGTCCTCTGCTGGGAGACGAGGGAGGGGAGCGTGACGACGGAGAGTGGTAGTGCTGGAGGTGATGGCTGGCGGTGGAGTAGGGGTCTTGGATGGGGGCGAGGCAGGCGGCGTTGAGGCGATGGCCTGGTGGGCCGCGGCTGCACGGTGTGCTTTCACGCCACGGATCCATCGTGAGTCGGCTTCTAGCTCAGCAGGGGTGATGGAGACGCCTTCGACTTGGTATGCCATGTCGGCGGCTTGGATGGTCACGAACGGTTTCGGCGGAGGTGGTGAAAACGGGCGGCGTCGGCCGCAGGTGTGGCGTGGAACGCAGCTGCGCGTTGCGCAGGCGCTCGGAGTCGAGCGTTGCGCGCTATGCTTAGCGCGTCGATGGCGTAGCAGATCACAAGGGTTCGAACAGGTCGAAAATGGTCGGAGTCATTGGCCGGCCGCCAGGTCGAGGAGAAAAGGGAGCCGAGACGGACGCCGCTTTCCTTGCTCGTGGCCTTGGTGGTGGTCGTTGTTGAGGAGCTCGCTCGAAACACGTCCGGCCTGTTCGGTGGCGGAAAGGAAAGTCCCTTCACCGAGGGCGCTCGAACGCAATGATATGGTTTGCACGAATGCAACCCTTGGAAGCGTGGCTGTATGGCTGAGTGATTACGGCGCTCGCTTCGGGATCTTGCGTACGCGGGTTCGAAACCCGCTCTGGCTACTTTTATTGCGATAGCAATTATATGGACACTCAAAAGCAGATTTCTGCCGTCGGCGTCGCCGTCGCCGCGAGGTTCCGTATGACGTCAATGGGGATGAAATCGGCGCCGCGCGCCGAACGCTGTATGTGAGAGTGAAAGAGCGCGAGGGGCGCGCGCTTTTACGGGGAATGAACGCACGGCAGAGAATAAACGCGCGTTCTGCGCCGTGCTGCAGAAGTAGGCGTCTCTTTCCTCCTTTACAATCACCATATATGTAGAGCAAACGCGCCTTCTTCCGACGCGCGAGAGGCCGTGGGGGAGGGAAGGGAGGCGACGTTTAGCTGCGGCACCAAGTGCCTGTTTATATCAGAGGCTCCGGCAACAGTCACCAACGCCGCACGCATTTTGAGCGAACGCGGACAAAACGCCGACGGCGTCGACAACAATTCTCCGTGTTGCCGGTGCTGCTGCATGTCCAAGTTTATACAGCTGATAAAGCTAATATCATTACTCCGTATAGCTCTCTACAAATTAGCTATCGCAATTGATGCTTCGCCTTTCAGGTGAAACTGCGACAACTTTTTTTTCTTTTTTTTTTAATATCACGCTTTTCTCTTTTTTTTTTTTTTTTTTTTTTTCTCTCACTGTTTGCCAGCGCGGTCGCTTGAACCCCGGCGCCACGGCGGCGGTCGTTGGGGTGTTGCGGAGCGCAGCGTAGCAACACCCCAAATAAAAAAATACCGCTCCAGTCAGGTAGACTGCTCCCTCCCTGATAGTGAGATTATATTTGGATCATCAAAACAGTGATGCGTTTATAATACCACCGATCCCAACAGCAGGCTAAGTCACCACCAGCCCAGCGTTTTCTCCGTCAACGCCTCCTCCGTTCCAACGGCGGCGGCTCGAAACATGGTACGCGCGAGCGGCGCAGCGTGGCGCCAGCGGTCAAACGCTGTACCTACTAGCAAATGGAAATACGCTTCCCGGATACGGCCAACTATGCTGCTGAGGCAAATGCCTTTTTTGTTCCTTGCGCTCCTATCACCCCACTTTGATATATGAGCATGAATTAGAGGTTAAGAAGGGCTTTTATAGTGTTTTTATAGTGCCTATAAATGCCTATTTTGGCGTTTGTGCCTAAATGTCTATAAACGCCTATTTTCAACATTTAGCCTCAATTTTCGCTTTCGAGTGCAGTTAGATCGTATTCATGTTACCGGGCAACATTGACTGTTCGGAACTCTATGGGGTTCAACCTAGTGCTTTATTTCAACCAACTCCCGGAAAACAACTGCTAGCAGCATTGAAATGTGACGCGCCGGCCAGCATACGCCGCCGCGCTGACATTGCGCGAGCGGTTGGCGAATGCGAAACCGCGGAGAGCCGTCAGGGGAAAGCATGGAGGAAGGATGGGGGAAAGGAGATGTGAAGAGCAAAAGAACAAAGAAAAATGTGATGTGCACGCGGCTTTTGTTTTGCTTGTAATTTACTTTTTAAGGTGTTCACCACCGTCGGGCGTTCCTTCTCAACGTACGAGATCATTCTCAGTGACAAGAGGCACGATTTTGAATCCAAAAATCTGGAGAAGGTGGTAGTTTGCTATTGTTTCCACAATCTTGAAAGTCATTCTTAGATTGCGTTCCGCGTGCTCTCCAAATATATTTCTTCAAACATGTGCACTTCAAATGCGTGGAAGTCTATTTGGCAGTGTTGGGATGTCTGGCCTGTACTAATCGGATAATGTCATTGTACATGAGAAAATTGCGAAGAGTTGTACCTAACAGTCCTCATGTAAGAACATGTTAATTTCTTAATAAATCGTAGTCTCTCTTGCATTTGTTATTTGTCTGTTCTTGTGTCTTAATTTAATTGCGTCAGGCAGACATAAAGTATCAGTTTTTTAATCAGTATTCCCAGCTTTCAAGTATTCTTTTTCATGCCGCTCGAGTACAGTGGCCATTCAACATGAATATGAGCAGTGTGCTTATTGAATGAAGCCAATTGATCGTCATTAGTCCAGCAGTTTTATGGGACAATTGCACGGCTATGTTCAAATGTTGGAGCCTTTGTGCCACCATAGACAATAACATTTCTTGTTTTCCTATCGTAGATATAGGCCGCGCACGTCTTCGTTTGAAATTATTTGCATTTATGTAAAAATTTATTGTGCCTATATTTACGACGTTGGAGGCCTAAACATTGTTTTGCCTGCCTATTTTTGGCGCCTAAAATGCGCTCTCTTGTTGCCTAAAGATCCGGCCTCTACTGATCACAGTGCCGCTCCGTGCCGTTTGCTAATAATAATTTCCAGGAGCGGAGCAAGACGAGAGCAGTACGCGCTGGAACAACTGACGCCCTTGCAGCACTGACGGCGCTGCGCCGGCCTTGCAGCCGCACGAACCGCTTGCCGGCGGCCGGCAGGCGACCGCGCCCTCAAGCGCAACCGACACCTGTGGCGCGGCACTGAGAGCCACCTTCGAGCCCCGACAACGATCCCGCCTCGCAAGCCCGAGCAGTGCAGTTGACCAGCCGCCTCCGAGTCGGCATCGAGTGTCCGCCAGCTGAGGGCTACATCACTACCAGCCCGACGCTTCCTCAGTCGCCAACCTCGGCGGGTACTCGGGCAAACGGACAGCCTCAACGTACGGGGGCCTTCTTAAGGGGGGGAAGATGTGGGTAGAGTCACTGGACTCTAGATGTGGGGAGCACACGCTGCCACCTTCTCCCGCGGGCGCTCGTCGTCGCTTGCGCACGGAGGGCGGACACGGGAGAGGTGCACTTTGCCC